>NC_088406.1:68590423-68647923 GCF_034236695.1 Oncorhynchus nerka | reverse complement strand
CCTGTATATATCTCTATTAACCTGGTGACCTCATGTATATATCTCTATTAACCTGGTGACACCCTGTATATATCTTATTAACCTGGTGACACCCTGTATATATCTCTATTAACCTGGTGACCTCATGTATATATCTCTATTAACCTGGTGACCTCATGTATATATCTCTATTAACCTGGTGACACCCTGTATATATCTCTATTAACCTGGTGACACCCTGTATATATCTCTATTAACCTGGTGACCTCATGTATATATCTCTATTAACCTGGTGACACCCTGTATATATCTTATTAACCTGGTGACACCCTGTATATATCTCTATTAACCTGGTGACCTCATGTATATATCTCTATTAACCTGGTGACACCCTGTATATATCTCTATTAACCTGGTGACACCCTGTATATATCTCTATTAACCTGGTGACACCCTGTATATATCTCTATTAACCTGGTGACCTCATGTATATATCTCTATTAACCTGGTGACACCCTGTATATATCTCTATTAACCTGGTGACCTCATGTATATATCTCTATTAACCTGGTGACACCCTGTATATATCTCTATTAACCTGGTGACACCCTGTATATATCTCTATTAACCTGGTGACACCCTGTATATATCTCTATTAACCTGGTGACACCCTGTATATATCTCTATTAACCTGGTGACCTCATGTATATATCTCTATTAACCTGGTGACACCCTGTATATATCTCTATTAACCTGGTGACCTCATGTATATGCAATATTTTCCTCCAACAAAAAACATTCATATACAATATTGCAAAAACGTTTATATGGAACATCTATCTCATGAGACGATGTTGTCATGCATGTGTGAATGTGCTCACTGTATCATGCCTGTGTGTGTATTTATGCACATACACACGCTGTATACGCTTCCATCCATTTGTCCCTCTGTGTCCCATTGCAGCTTCGTGCCCCGTGCTGTGCAGTGGTAACGGCCAGTACTCCAGGGGTCGCTGCCTGTGCTTCAGTGGCTGGAAGGGGACCGAGTGTGACGTGCCCAGCAACCAGTGCATAGACATCCACTGTGGGGGACACGGCATCTGTATCATGGGCATCTGTGCCTGCAACACCAGATACAAGGGAGACAACTGTGAAGAAGGTAAGAGATCAGTCCATTCCATCGATTAATCAATCATCCAACCAACCAATCAATCAACTAAGTTGTATTTGTATCAACAGTTGTCACAAAGTGCTTTACACTAATCTAGCCTATCTGCATCTAGTGTAGAAATAGGATGGAAGCCCATAGATGGACAATAAAGTATTGTATCATACGTACAGAATATCTCATACACATCAACAGTGATTGGGAGATGGGAAAAAGGAAGGATTTCAGAAGTATTGGCTGCTGTCACTGAGTAGCCCCGCCAAGCGTAGATAGGCCAGATCAGAAGTATTGGCTGCTGTCATTCTGTAGAGCCGTGATGCTTAGACAGGGCAGGGCACATGATAGGCTAGATCATCTTAGCCAGATGTATTAAGCCATTAGCATGAGATCATAGATTCTCATTGTTTTTCCTGTTAGAGGGATCTTTTGATCTGCCCTGCCCTTTTCCCCTCTCCTCGGTGTGTGTTTGTGTATGTTCAGACACATCCTCTTCCCCTCTTCCTTCCTTGTCAGCCAGTCAGTGTGTGATTGCTCAGCATTCACCCTCATAATCTTTACCGCCAGCCAATAGTTCAGTATTACAGAAACAATTACTACTCTCTACTTCACAGAGAAAGGAATTACATCGCTGTCCCCATTGATGCGTGGCTTGAGACACACACACACACTCACTGACTCGCTCTCGCGCACACACATGCACCACACACACACACACACACACACACACACACACACACACACACACACACAGAATGGAGAATATTAGATTAGCTAAATTATCCTTGCATGTACCTGCTACGCTAGACTACAACACAACCCACCAGAAGGCTAGCTCTGTCTGTACATTAGATCCAATTATTGCACTTCCCTATGGGACAAAATCTCATCTTCACTGCTCAATAAAATGGATTTCTGCCAACCTCCTCCTACTGACACGCACCACAATCTGACGCTAATGCAATTAGTTTGCAGTGAATGTTATTGTGAGGTCTGTGACCCAGTCAGTAGTCAATGGACAGATTAAGACCCATCATCACTGAGACAGCAGAGGGAAGTAACTGCAGCTCAACAAGCATCAGCCCCAGGCAACTTTGCTGGGCATCAACAGACAAGTCAAATTGTATTTGGCACATGCGCAGTATACAACAGGTGAGGATCTGGGGACCCATGCCAAATCTTTTCAGTCTCCTGAGGGGGAAAAAGTGTTGTCGTGTCCTCTTCACAACTGCCTTGGTGTGCTTGGACCTTGATAGGATGTTGGTGATGTGGACACCGAGGAACTTGAAACTCTCGACCCGCTCCACTTCAGCCCCGTCGATGTTAATGGGGGCCTGCTCAGCCCTCCTTTTCCTGTAGTCCACGATCAGCCCTTTGTCTTGCTCACATTGAATGAGAGGTTGTTGTCCTGGCAACACACTGCCAGGTCTCTGACCTCCTCCCTATAGGTTGTTTCATCGTTCTCAGTGATCAGGCCTACCACTGTTGTGTCATCAGCAAACTTAATGATGATGTAGGAGTGCTTGGCCACGCAGTCGTGGATGAACAGGGAGTACAGGAGGGGACTAATCATGCACCCCTGAGGGGCCTTAGTGTTGAGGATCGGCGTGGCAGATGTGTTGTTGTTTACCCCTACCACCTGGGGGCGGCCCGTCAGGAAGTCCAGGATCCATTTGCGGAGTGAGGTGTTTAGTCCCAGGGTCCTTAGTTTAGTGATGAGTTTTGTGGGCACTATGGTGTTGAACGCTGAGCTGTAGACACTCACAAACACAGAGATAGTATACACACACACCGACACAAATACAATTCCACAGTTCCACAGTGAGTGTTTGTGTACTGTATGTTTACATTTGCTCTATGCAACAATCCAAAGTGACAGCAGTTGGTTGGGAATTGTGACAAATCAACCTCTCTCTCCTTCCCCTCCTCCCTCCAGTGGACTGCCTGGACCCTGGCTGTTCAGTCCATGGTGTGTGTATCCACGGGGAGTGCCACTGTAGCCCGGGCTGGGGGGGCACCAACTGTGAGATCCTCAAGACCATGTGCCCCGACCAGTGCTCCGGCCACGGCACCTACCAGAGCGAAAGCGGCACTTGCACCTGCGACACCAACTGGACCGGCCCCGACTGCTCCGTCGGTACGTTGTTGGTGTCAGCACGTTGTTTGAATGTTGGTAAAGGTTGTTAGTTGTTAGCATGCAAGCCTTCACGCAGAAGTACTACATTTTTGGTATGTTGTTAGCACATTAGCATGCTAGCCTCAAATTAACTCAGCCGTATTACATTTGGTACATTGTAAGCACATTAGCATGCTAGCCTTATTATCTCAACAGTACTACATTTGGTACGTTGTTAGCACATTAGCATGTTAGCCTCTCATTAACTCAGCAGTACTACATTTGGTACCTTTTTAGCACATTAGCATGCTAGCCTCTCGTTAACTTAGCAGTATTACATTTGGTACATTTGGTACATTGTTAGAACATTAGCATGCTAGCCTCTCATTAACTTAGCAGTATTACATTTGGTACATTGTTAGAACATTGTTAGAACATTGTTAGAACATTACCATTAACTTAGCAGTATTACATTTGGTACGCTGTTAGCACATTAGCATGCTAGCCTTATTAACTCAACAGTATTACATTTGGTACATTGTTAGAACATTAGCATGTTAACCTCTCATTAACTTAGCAGTATTACATTTGGTACATTGTTAGAACATTAGCATGCTAGCCTCTCGTTAACTCAGGAGTACGACATTTGTTAGCCACTACTCATTCACTACGTGGAGATGGATATCTAGTAGAGCTTCTCTCACAGTTGTGCCATGGCCTTCCCAGCTATATCCTTTCACTGTATCACTCTCTCTCTTTCATTCTTTATTTCTCTCTTTTCACTGCTGCTTTGTGGACTAATGCTGTTATGAAGGCCACGGTGTGATTTTTATATTAACTGGGCTTAGAGAAGAGAGAGCACATCGATCTGATCCATTTTTCATTTGAGAGAAAGCTGTGTTTATCTGGCTCTAACACACTGGCTCAGCCAGCAAAGAGAAGGAAGGCTGGAGGGAGAGCAAAGGCCGTGGGTTTGTTAATTACACTGAGTTTCAATTAAATAAGGCAGTACTGATAATTACTAGAAAACAGAGAGGGAGGGATGGAGAGAAAGAGAGACTGAGAGAAAGAGAGAGCGAATGGAGGTCGATTCCGCACCAGGACAGCCCGAAAATATTGATTGTTTGACATTTCTATCACTTGGTGTCATTATACTCCTTATAGTGGAGATTCTGATATGGTAAATATCAAAAATATAAATATTTATATCTCAAAAGTACCCTTTTTTATCTTGTTCATTTCAAGACGGATTGTTTGGAACAATATACTCCACAGGTATATCATGTTTCAGAGTGGGCAGAGTGATAAAAAAAAATAATGGAATAACAATGTTAAAAGCATGTCAAACATCCTTCCTCCCAATGAAATTTCTGTGTGAGAATTGCCTGAAAAAATTGGAGATAACCTAAATATTTTTGGGGCTGTCCGGGCGTGGAATCGCCCTGGAGAGAGAAAGAGTGAGATAATGACTTAGACATGGAATAAAGTAAAAACAGAGGAATAGGAGAGAGGAGAAGCATGGGTGTTAAGCAGAAACATATGTCCTCTTCTGTCTTTATTATTGTTTTGTCTGAGACAGTTTGGTCTGGACCGCCTGGGACCACGGTGACCTTCAGACAGATGTGACCAGAGCCTCAGTCTGGTCACCCCTCCAGCCCGCTCTCTCTCTCCCTCCCTCCCTCCTCCCTGCTTCACACAGCGCCCGCCACGTCTCGCACACACACACACCGCCCCGGTGACAAGGCGATGACAGTGACGAACAGCGCCACTTCCTGACACACAACACACTCTCTCACACACGCTCACACACAGCGGTAATGGCAGCTCGCCACAGGCAGCGGATGCCCACACTGAGCGAAGCCCCTCCAGGGGGCTGATGGAACTTTAGAGACCGAGAAAGACTGAGCGGTCGGGGGTCTGTTGGTCTTGTGGTCTTACCTGGAATGACTCAGAGATTAACAGCTCGATCTTCCAGCCACTGACTGATAGCTAGTCTAAGAGAACTCCGCTCAATCAATGTCTTCTATCTAGACACTGACTTCAATCGGAATTGCTTCTCTTAGCCACTGTCTGATAGCAATGGTCCTACGGTTGATTATTTGTCCCTGTCGGCAAAGAGTCCAAGAAGTGGCAACATTTGAGTTGCTGTTACTCCTATACCTGTGCTATAGCACTGTAGGTAGTCAACATTGTATGAGGATTTTCTTCCAGTATTAATACAGTGAACGGTCCTGTTCTGAACTCGATGACACAGGTCTCATCCGTTCTACTGGGTTGTGTTTCTACAGGACAGTATTTCAGTAAGAGGTAGTATACAGTAGTTAGCCAGGGTGGGTCTGTCTGAGTATAGTCTTCACCCTGCCAGACATCTGCTGCCTGCAACTCTGACTGTCTGTCTGTACGTACAGACCTGCCAAGACAGACACAAGACTGAGACTGTGGTTCAATTGGGAGAGCATGGCGCTTGCAACGCCAGGGTTGTGGGTTCGATTCCCCCGGGGGACCAGTATGAAAATGGGTGCACTCTCTTCTGTAAGTCGTCCTGTATAAGAGCGTCTACTAAATGACAAAAATGTGATGTTGAGTGTCTCTCTTATATTTTGTGCAAACAACAATTCATTCAAACACCGCTCCCCTCAGTTTATATTTAAAGGTCGTGTCAATAAAGGTGTTCCTGTCGCCTTCATGTAACTGCATCAAAAAGGCTCCGAATGGAAAACAAGTGTCACTTTCACTCAGAGCTAAAAGTGATTGGAGGAACTTGAATGCACACTCCTGGTTCAAATGGTCTAAACTCTGAAGAACAGAACAGAGACTAAAACAGTTTCATCTCAACTGACAACATTCCATCAGTCGGTAGTCTGTACCAAACAAGCCCAGATTGTTTGCAGGCGTCCATCTATGGACCCCACTACAGCAGGATTGATTTACCTGTGGTTGATTGATTTGGGTGTCATTCTGGTTCAGGCACAGTTGGAATCCTTGTGTCTGGCTGGATGGCTGGCAAACAGTGTCTACCCATACTCTACCCTTATCCTATTCTTACCCTGTCTGGGGTAAAGGTCAATATGTCTACTCTCATAGCCTGAACTGTCCATAGTCAATGATCACACTTCTGCCCTCCCTCCACCCCCACTCGCACGCACACACACACACACACACACACACACACACCCCATATCACGAACACGAACACCAACACCTCAGACCCACCACCGTGCCCCACCCAGGAACCTTCAAAACCTCCCAGATTCTTCATGCTACACCGTGTCAGCCACGGGGGACAGACGTGTCAGGATAGCAAAGTGTTATTTGAGAAATACCAGGCTGACAACCATATCCACCCGACCCCGACCCCACCAGCTGACCAGCCCAAAACACAATAGTGGAAGCATTGTGCCAACGGAGACCCTGCCTGGCTACAGTTGACAGAGAGATAGATGAAACCTTATGTCTGTTTTGCTTGTTTTGAATGAATGTGTTTCAACAACCACTTCTAGGTCTCAAAGCAGGTGACGTCACTTTGCTACTAGCACACCCAGCTAACTAGCTAGCGATTACACATCATTACACACTGACACTAACATTTCCTCCTTTGTGTGTGTGTGTGTGTGTGTGTGTGTGTGTGTGTGTGTGTGTGTGTGTGTACAGAGGTGTGTGTGGTGGACTGCGGCTCCCATGGCGTGTGTTTCGGGGGCAGCTGTCGTTGCGAGGATGGCTGGACGGGTACAGTCTGTGACCAGAAGGCCTGCCACCCCATGTGCACTAAGAACGGAGTCTGCAAGGAGGGCAAGTGTGAGTGCAACCAGGGCTGGACCGGAGAGCACTGCAACATCGGTAGGTCTACTGAAGAATACACACGCCTACAGTACACATGAATACATCATATGGGTCGACAATTAAAGACATCGTTACAAAGAAACACACACGTTTTCTCTCTCTCACACACACCAATCACACACACTCCTCTACCTCTGGAGCTGTCTGTCCATCCATGATTCCCCCAGCTCTCACACCTCGGAGGACTCCAACCTGCGGGTCTATATGGCTTTGAACAGCCAGCTGAAGTAGCATCTGATCCCAGTGTCCTCTTTCCTCTCAAACCTCTCCATCCCTCTCTTTTACAAGGGCCTGGCCAACTCCCTCCCACTCTGCAGCCTGCTCTTTGTAGTCACTCACGTGACCTGTGTGAAGAAGGCCTGCGGAGTCCCCATGGGGCGCTGCTGATCTTTAACCTCCATCAAAACACTGACATTTACTGTAGTTAAGGCAGTGTGGAGAAGATAGATTGTGTGTGTCCTGTTCCAAGCTCCCGATCTTAACAAGAGGGTACAGAGCAGCGTTGTAAATGCCTGGTGTGTTGCTGTTTAGCTTTTAAGCCGGGTGTGAAACAAACACTGAAACAGGCCAACGCCTCCTCTATACAATGCAGAGGTACGAGCCCTAAAGAGAACTGAGAAATCATGTTTGGTTAATTGTTTCCCTCTCAACCCCTACATCACTAAACGGCCTTAATTGTTAACAAGCCAATCTTATTTTGACGGCTGATTCCCTGATATGATTGCGGAGCAGAATGCATGTTCTCTCCTCACACACACAGAACTCGTGTTCTGTTCTGCCTCGATCTCTGGCCGTATTTATTTTTGATCTGGTTCATTATTCAAACAAATAATCAGATGAATTATTAATATATAATATATTATATATTAATGTTTGTCCCTCTTGAGATGCCGTAGCAACAACATACCCAGTAAGACTTCCTCAAAATACTCCTAATTAATGTAAGATTCATCAAGAAATCTGTAATACATTTTGACGGTTTTGCAGAGGAGGTATAAGTCACACAATTTTACATCTAAGACGTTTGGTGCATTATTTCTCAAGTGAACAAATTTGCATTAAAACTTTGACAACAAACATTTCATTGAAGAATCCCATCCATAGTTCCCACTCCTACTAGGAGTAGTACTGTTGACCAATCACCGACGAAGGGGCGTAGACTTCGGCTACTGAACTTCGACTTGCCTCTCAAGCAAAAATGTTGTGTGCGCGAACAGCCGGGAAATAAACCCTGCCGAACACCAAAACAAAAAGTCATGATTTTGTCATAATATATGGGCAAACTGTTTTGACTGGGAAGCATGGTGACAGGCATGGTGACAGGCATGGCGACAAGCTTTATGTATGGTGTCCCCCAGCTGTGTGTTTTCAGGTTTCGTGACACTCTCTGCACGCACACATAAAAACGTGAGCGCACACACACTGACTCACTCTACTCATCATCATGGAGTTCATTTCTTTTGTGTCAATAATGTGTGTCTGATGATCTCTGGCTATGGAGGGAGCACCGACCGCTGCCTAATTCCCCTGAAAATAACACATTTTGGCTCATTATTAGTCTTCAGACACTTTTTCTTAGCCTTCAAACACCAAAATACAAAGGCAGATGCTCCTTGAAGTCATCCACAAGGAGTCCTAGTCTGAAACTGAAACCCTGCAGGGGTTGGCTGGGACGTGAGTCAGTTAGGAAGAGTGTTGGGCTCTGTCCGAAATGGTACACTATTCCCTATATAGTGCACTACTTTTGGTCAAAAGTAGTGCACTGTATAGGGAATCGTGTGCCATTTCGGATGCCCCCGTGGTAACACTCTGCACATAACGAACGGTAGACTTAAAAGTTCCATCTCTCTGTCCTTGAGATGTTCTCTCCTGTTTCAGAGTAGCGTGCCAGAGGTGGTGAGGGCCACCATGCCTTCATTTGTGTCTGCTGGAGATAAAGGGGTGTTTCTGTTGGGGTTAGAAGTTAGCAGAAGACATCAACCGGATAGAACAGGAGAACATTAGTGTGGGACAGATCCCACTGCAGTCAATCACCCAGCTAAGACTTCTGTGTGTTTGTTCGACCCCGCTCTGACCCCGGGCGGTCTCACCGCATTGCCTTGTACACATTAACAGTACAACCACCCCCACATACCATATGTTCTTATCCAATCGCCTATACATACACTCAAACAAAGAGTGTATAGTGTCATTTTGGATCTGAGTCACCACTGGTTTGTGTTACTATACCCTCTAGCTGTCTCGATAGAACACCAGTTAGACAGTCTATTATATTCAGTGGAACTACAGTACAGCATTAAGACTCATTGAGAGTCAGGAGGCAGTGACGTTATTAAGCTACTCCTTCATTAGTTTGCTGCTACAGGTATCCCCCTCCCTTCCCCCATAGCAAATGCTGAAGGAAAGAGGAGAAGAACACAGTAGTTATTAAGTCGTCTTCTTCTCTCCTCCGAGACACGCGATCATGAATAATGATTGGGTGAGAAAGTTACAGAGGGTCAAAGTTCATACCCCCAAGGCATGCTATAACCTCCCGGGATTGGTAACAGTGAGAGGTTAGCATGTCTTGAGGGTATGATCTTTCTCACTCATCGTTATTCATGATTGCATGTCTCATGATATATTCCACATTGATTTAGAAGTGTTTAGAAATATGTTCTATTCTTATTTACAATAAAAGTGACTCCAAAATGACACAATATATTATTTACGATTCATTTCTATTGGGCACAAAATAATCTGAAACACAACCAAAACGAACTGCAAATGCATCCAACAAGTTTGTAGAGTCACAAGCGTGATGTCGTCATTGCGTGCTAGGGGTGTCAATATTTTTGACCTCTACCTTTTTGAGAAAAAAATATTACTTGTTAAACAAAATATATTTCTCTGAGCAATTGTATTAGTATAAAATAATCTCCCAGTTTGTTTTGCATACAATATAGCTCACTATTTGACTGATTTATTTCATACAGTCATTATTTCCCATATTTATCAAGGGTGTCAATAATTTCAGACCCCACTCTATCTCTTTCTCTCTCTGTCATTGTCTGACACAAGGTGGCTTGATGCATCTCCATTTTGAGTGGCTTTAAAGAAGTAGTCTACTGCTCAATACTACTCTGCTTATAGCTTTTCCATACAAAACACAGTGATGATAGGTTGAGTAAATTGTCACTGTGTTGTGTATGTGATTGATAGTGGTAAAATAGTGTCCTTTATTTTACTATAATGTTCCCGCTTTCAAAATGCAGCAAATGAATAGATGTCTCTGAGACGTGGAAGTATCCCTGTTTAAAAGCAAACAACTACAATGGGCTGAAATCATTTGTGTTACCTTGGAAATAAATTATGTCAAGCTTATGTAAGATTTTGCTAAGGATTTTGCAGCAACAAACGGATAACAATGTCTTCCCTTGACGATTTGAGTTACAGTAAACAGACTGAATCATCGATGTGTTTGTATAACAATCATGTCCAATAACCAAAATCTCATATGATCTTTTTTTATCAGTGTTCCAAAATACTCTTCTGCAGAGGATAGTACAAGTACATTCTTATGGACTTGCACAATGCTCCTTGTTCCTTCTGCAGACATTAGGTTTTGTTAAGAAAGCCACAGGTTCTTCTGCTTCTTCTTCTTCTGCCTCTTCTTCTGCTTCTTCTTCTGCTTTTTCTTCTGCTTCTTCTGCTTCTTCTTCTGATTCTTCTTCTGCTTCTTCTGCTTCTTCTTCTGATTCTTCTTCTGATTTTTCTTCTGCTTCTGCTTCTTCTTATTCTGCTTCTTCTTCTGCTTCTTCTTCTGCTTCTTCTTCTTCTGCTTTTTCTTCTGCTTCTTCTGCTTCTTCTGCTTCTTATTCTTCTGCTTCTTATTCTTCTGCTTCTTCAGCTTCTTCTTCTGCTTCTTCTTCTGCTTCTTATTCTTCTGCTTCTTCTTCTGCTTCTTCTGCTTCTGCTTCTTCTGCTGCTTCTTCTTCTGCTGCTTCTGCTTCTTCTTCTTATTATTATTATTATTATTATTATTATGGCTTCTGAATACCTCATCAGTAAGGTTGTCTCCTTTAGTCACACTGAATACGTGTCCCAAATCGCTCCTATAGGCCCTGGTCAAAAGTAGTGCCCTGTGTAGGGAATAGGGTGCCATTAGGGACGGAGACTGATTTTAAAGTACTGTATGGAATATTGTTAAAATATTGTTGCGTGTGTGTGTGTTCTGAGAAGTGCAGCTGGTGAACAGGCAGAGACTGAGTGTATTAGTTGAGAACCAGGGAACTGCAGACTTACTGCCCCAAGGTTTCTCCAGCACTCCAGCTCCAGAACCCCATCCCAGGCTCCCTGTTCTCCCCCTCTGCCCTTCCTCTCCTGGGGCTGGACTGGTGGTCAGTCATCCCTCCCTCCCTCACATCTCTCCATCGCCCAGAATAGCACTGCAGAGCCAGCAATATCTCACCCAGCACCACCACACGTGCCTTCACACACACAGACACACATTCTGTACACACACACACGCACACTCTCTCTCCTTCAAACACACAAACTCTCCCTCCCTCACACACACACACACACACACACACACGCACACACACTCCAACCAGCTGCAATCTGTCTGTGTGTCTGGTTCTGTGTCTCCCCAGATGTCTGTTTGCCTCCAGGTCAGTGTAAAGACTGATGGTTCTCCATTATCATCCACGGCTGATGCTCGCTAGACAACACACACACACAAACACACACTCCTCTCTCGCTCGCAACAAAACAAACCGTCTACTAGTGATATTTTCACTGAAATGAGAGACCAAAATGATTGGTCTCTGTGTCCCTCCCCATCTCAAGCTTCAGTTTCAGCTACTAGCTACTGTATCTTGTAGTGATTTGTCTTTTAAAACTCGACTGGCGGGAAGAAAAAAATGGCTATTTGTAAACTCAATTATGTAGTTAAAACAGTCCAGTTTTATTCACAAAAGGCCAAATTATTTCCTTAACTGTGTTCAATAGTTAATTAACCCTGCTACACTCAAGGCTCTACTTGGGAACTAGGAAGCCCATAATCCCCCTCTCAGTACTGCTGAATGGCTGTTCTGTGTTACCACTGATCTGGCTTCTCTCTTAACGGGCTGGTAGCTCTGTCAGTCTAGTCACACACTACCGTTATTATACATACATCACTGTGTGTGTGTGTGTGTGTGTGTGTGTGTGCGCGTCTACTATAGACCAGGGAATGAGTGAGGCTCAATGGGTTCTGGAGCACTTTGGGCTATAGCATGATTCAAGTCTAAGAGGAGCCCTCCCTGTTTTTACGGTAGGCTCACCTGGAGCTGATGGGGTTGTTAAAGGCCCCCAGTGCAGTAAACGTTAATTAAGATCATGTAAATCAATGGATACATGCCGGTAGCCTCTACCCCTGCCCCCCCCCCCTCTCCCCTCTCTCTCTTCCCCTCTGCTCTCTCTCTCTCCGTCCCGACTCATCTCTCTACCCTCCCCCTCATCCCCCTCTCCTCTCTCCTCCCTCCATCTCTACCTCTGGGTGGGGATTGAGTGGGTCTGGACGTTGTGATATATAATTGTTTCCAGATTAATGTCACTTTAATCAGCAGCCGACGAGAATTGGCCGAACAAATAATGAAGCATTGATGTCTATAAGGGGCTGATTAATTCTGCAGCTTGACCCATAGACCCGCACACACACACACACACACACACACACAGATACATACTGTACATACACGCACAGATGGACACACAAACACACACACAGTCCTCCCTGTGCCCATGTGAGTGGAATATGATGGAAGTAAATGAGAAATCTTTAGTGCAATTAGCTGGTAAATTGCTGCCCCTTTGCTCAGGGTTCAGGGATGATTGCTGCTGTTTTCTTAACCCTGACGTTTCATTAGGAACCCTGACGCTCCATTAGTTCTGTTAAGGGATCCTGTTCCACTCTGGGAAAAGGAGAGGATGACGGCCAATCTAGCTGCCACCTGAGCCAGTGTGTGTATGTGTGAGATAGTGTGAAGTTACAGCAAGCGACATCTGAGATTGTGCAAGAAATGTAGGGACTGGGTGTTGGCGATATAAGACAACAGCTTGACACACACACATATGTATGTTTATACATAAAACATTCATACGTTGATACGTCACAACAAGCTAAGTGTCTGAGAAAGCATCTTCTGTCTATTCGCTCCCCCCCCCCCCCCCCCCCCCCCGTCACAACACCTAGAGAAGTCCTACAGGTTTACATGTGAGGATGGTCACGGCCACACACACTCTGTGTCACATGGGATATCCATCACATTCAAACACACGTGTGTGTGCGAGTGTGTAAGGGTGCCTGTGCTCGTAAGTACACTACTAACACTCTGGTAAATAGTCTGCCATGGTTTTTTTCTCCTCTCCTTAACCGCTCGCTCTCCTCTCTTTCTCTCTCTCCTTTTTTCTTTTTTCAAGCTCACAATCCGGATATTAGAGTAAAAGGTACTGTGGTCCCTCTTTCTTCTGCCCCCCCCATCGTGCTGTGTGGTACATGTGACCGTCCATAGCTTCCCAGTAACCCTCCACTCTCTCTCTAACTTTTCATCTCTTTTTTTTTAATCTCTGATTCATTGATTTATTAATTCAGTGATTCAGTCTTCTATTGTTGTCACTGTGACTATTTGTTTTCTCATGTCTTGGTACTGTGGGGGAAATCAAATATCATGTCCTCTCTTGGAGCATGGGAGGATGTTCAGTAACTTCCAGGCATGGTAGAACTGAACTGGGGCGGGTTTTAGCCCACATAACCCACCAACCACGGCTCGGGAACGCCCACGCGTTGGGCACCGGGCGAAGCCACAAACGTTCCAGCGGCCCGATAGAATAACATTGAAATAACGTCATTTAAGCTCCAGTAGCTGACTAGGCATTTTTTTCTTAAAACGGGAGTGTTTTCCCGGATGCTTTGCCTCAATGCTTTTTGTACACGTGTCAGTCTTTTCTTTTCTTTGTTTTTTTGCTTTCCCCGATTTTGACAGTGAAGAATGGCACCTTAAAATGTCCAAACAACATGAGTATACGTTTATTTGTTAATAAATTGATTTTGTTTTACTAGCACCATCAATGCCTTTTGTAGAGAACTAAGAATTGGAGACCTTTTTAAGCTGAAGTGGAAATATGGACTACTTCTTTAACCCTCGACCCTCGACCTTCCAACAGAGCTATCTCCCCCGCACGCAGGGTGATCTCTCCGTATCAGTCTCTTTCTCGCGCTCTGTCTTTCCTTCTCTGTATCCCCCTGTCTTCCAACAGTATGTCCACGGAATCCTGCCTCCTCCCTTCCTCTCTCTCTCTCTCTCTTTCCTTTTATGTGTTTGTCAGTCGGTCTGCAACCCCCTTCACAGAGACTGAAGTACTGAGTTTTTTTTGTTCATTTTTCTTTCCCAAATTTTTCTCCTTTTCCTTGGCCCCCCATAATCGCAGGATTTAAAGGTAATTCATACAAAAGCCCCAGGGAGATTGTCATGAACAATCACTCTCTGCTCTCCTGTTTTACCCACTCTCTCTCTCTCTCTCTCTCTCTCTCTCTCTCTCTCTCTTTATCTCTTGTCTTGAAGCACGGCGTAAACGTGTCTTTGTACCAGTCCCTCAATGTTTTTTGTGGTCCTTTTTCTGGTTATCTCCATTCTTGTCTGTCTTTAAACCTGTTTCCAGCACACACACACTCACACACACACACACACACACACACACACACACACACACACGCATACTGTACACTCAAACACGTACACACACACACGTGTGCCATTTTGTTTGGAATTCCCAAAACTCAAACACACACACCTACACACACACACACACACACACACACAACCTACACACCACTGACCACCCTTCACACATGGTTCTTCCGTTTTGTTGGAAAATCCTTGTTGGTCCTGTTTCCATGCATCCGCGGCCTGTATGACCTCCTGACTGTCTAGCCTAGTCGCTGGGCTGCTTTCACTTCCTCCTGGGCTTTGCTTCTATATTATTACAATTGTATTATTCTCTTGTTTATTATTATTCTGTGTAAAGGAATGTGACCGAGGCATAAAGTATAGCTGTGGAGGCAGGGACTCAAGCCAGAGCCCTCCCTATACTTTGTGTCCATATTGTATTGTAGCTTCACATGGATGTGCCAATAGCTACTACTATCAAAAACTGAAGAAGGCAGAGGAAAATTGATTTAGGGCTTTAGTTTGGGTTCTTTGATTTCAGATTCTGTTTGATTTGGGCTATTTTGGGACATTGTCATTATTAAATCTCCCTGAATTAATGACACGTTTTATTTTGGCTTCTTCTTTTGTAGTGTATGCTGCTTTTTGATTCCTTTTGCTCTCTACTCAATTTCCATTTCCAACATTTGTATTTCTGACATCCTCTCTTACTTGACTTAATTAAGGCAAAATTCATATTTTCTTTCAAATTCTTCAACGGTTAACGAGGTTAACGAATGGTTCTTCACGAGGCTTCTATCATTCATGTGAAATTACAGCATCTGTGCATTTCACAGGCCTGTCTAACTGTCTGATGTCACACTGTCTGATGTCACACTGTCTGATGTCACACTGTCTGATGTCACACTGTCTGATGTCACACTGTCTGATGTCACACTGTCGGGTTATATGTTTAGTTCACCAGAAACCTTTTCATTTTGGTTGGTTATCTACCTGTTAATCTGAATCTGTTTATGTTGATTGTGCATTTGTTTGTTCTCATCGGAAAAACTGAGAGGGGTGATCTCCTCGAAAAAGGAGGACACAGTCACGCATGTGTTCACACACACACACAATGCTGAATCACAGAGAAGCACCTACATACAGACACACACCACAATGTTGATATGAGATACACAAGTGCACTCACACACTCTCCCTCCCTTATTCTCACCTATGCATGCACACCCACACACACCCTCAGCCACACACACTCCCCCCTCCCACATACACACATAACCCTCCTATGTGTGTGAGTGTGTATTAACTCTCCATGCTCTGGTCTGCTACAGAGGGCTGCCCAGGCCTGTGTAACAACAACGGTCGTTGTACCCTGGACCAGAACGGATGGCACTGCGTCTGCCAGTCCGGGTGGCGTGGGGCGGGATGCGACGTCGCCATGGAGACCCTCTGCACCGACGGCAAGGATAACGAAGGAGGTGAGACATGCAGAAAACCTTCTTGTCCATTACGTTTTCACTAAATGGACATTTGTCTTTGGCTCTGGGTTACATTACGTTATATGCCAGACATTTTCATTAGAAGTCACTTCCAGTACAGGGAGTTCATACATTGGAACTGTGCGTATTGTGTGTGATCCTTGCTGGGATTGAACCCACAACCACATTATATGTGGATCTCTCCACTCTTTAAAGCTCCACCAGGAAAGGCGGTGGCGTCACCGCTATAGAGGCCTGTTAAATAAAGAAATAGAAGAAGGAACAAGTCACGTCCTGATTAGTTTTGGAAGAGGGGGATGAAGGAGGGGTGGGTGAGGGACGAGGTAGGGGTGCGTCAATCGCGGCGGCAAGGTTTTTACCCCCCCCCCCCGCCCTGTGGCTGCTGGTTGCCAGATGTACCCCAAGCTTTTAATAACCTAACAAAGGCGAATGGCAGCCTTTCATGAGCTCTACGTCCTACCTCCCTCCTTTCTTCCACCGCTCTTTTCCCTCTCCTCCTCTCCCCTTTCCTGTGGACGTCACCTGTGGGAGGCGGAGCAGATCTCATTCCCACACAAAGGCCTTGGAAAACAGCAGGGAGGCAGGCTGTTGAAGTAGCAGAGAGAACTTTTTCTCCCTCTTTATTTCTCTCTCTTTCTCTCTATCCCTCTCCACTTTCCTTCTTTCTCACTCACTCAATCTCTTATTTTCTATCACACTCTTTCTTTCTCTTCCATTATATTTCTCTCTGTCTAGCTCTCTCTCGTTCTCTCTCACTCTCTCTCGCTCTGTCGCTCTCGTTCCCTCTCGTTCTCTCCCTCCCTCCCTCACTAACCTACCTAACGGTGAGACTCCCAACAGCAAATTTTACCTATAGTTATCCCATCCAAGGCACCAGTCAGGATGGAGGAACCAGGCAGTTTGTCACCACAGCCAGGGGTTAGAGGTCGACTAATAACTTTGAACAACTGGGCCTGCTATTCACTCTCACAGGAACACAGCCAATCACATTCTGAAAGCCCAACCGAATACAGCCAATTATAACAACACATACCTTTGACCAGCTGACAAAAAGAGCCACTGGAGGTAGATTTGTTTTTAACTTGGTTAAAAGTATTTTGTTAGTGAATTCACTGTATATGGTTCCTTTAGAGTTATCAGAGAGAATCTGATCTGGATCCCATTCCTTACTCCTCTTGTTTGCCTCTTCATAACTCTCTATCTCTCTCAGACGGCCTGGCTGACTGTATGGACCCAGACTGTTGCCTCCAGACATCCTGTCAGACCCAGCCGTACTGCCGCGGCTCCCCGGACCCCTCTGACATCATCAGTCAGAGCCCGTCCAGCCTGATGCCCCAGCATGCCGCACGCTCCTTCTACCAACGCATCCGCTTCCTGGTTGGACCAGAGGGCAGCCACGTCATCACCGGGGACAACCCCTTCAACAAGAGGTGAGCATTCTCATTTCACCTTTATTTGAACAGGTTAGTGTGTGTGTGTGTGTGTGTGTGTGTGTGTGTGTGTGTGTGTGTGTGTGTGTGTGTGGAGGGCTGTGGCGGTCATTACATTTTGTCAGACGGTTATTGTCATGCAAAAGAGTAAGAAGAATAGAATCGTTTTATAGTAAGAAGAATATAATCGTTTTTTTGCCCATTCAAGAGTGAGTGCGAATATGAAATGACTCTGTTGAGTGTAAAAGTGATAATTTAAAAGAGATCCTATACACTAGATTTTGAGTTATTTGTCAACTTTAGTTGTGAATGATACAAACAAAAATCAAAACATATATGGGCTGCATGGTGTGATTATAGGCTACTAATGATTTGAGAAAGTCACAAAAAAGCTTGTGCTCTGTTTCTTGCCTCAGGCTGCACACGCTGTTCTCTCATCAAATGATCCTATTTTCACCCAAGTGATCATATTTTCACCCAAGTGATCATATTTTCACCCAAGTGATCATACTTTTTCATATTCTCAATTGAATCTTGTCTTTACTAATATGTAAAATTAGTTTCAATTTAATATGGCCCATTATCAAATGGGCAGGAACAGAGACAGAGGAAAAATACATGGAGGCCGCTTTCCTGACTGTTAGTTTCTTCAACCATGCTACTCCGGTTATTTCACTCCATGCATCAACAACTGTTTGAGGAGCATGCAGCCTCTTGCTGCGCGACAAGTGATATTCCTCCCAATCTATGTATGGCTTGGGATCTTCAACCCTGTTCCTGCAGATACCCAGTGCTTCATTCGGAAAACCAAGTGAAATCTGTTCGGGAACATCGATAGTAACATGTTTTCACAACAAAACATATTTCATGTCTTACTTTAGTTGTGTTTTAAGAAAAAAATGCCTGGTCAGCTACTGGAGCTTAGACGACGTTATTTCAATGTTATTCTATCGGGCCGCTGGAACGTTTGTTACGCTGAGAAAGGAATGAAGGAGAGATAGGAGGACATGGAAATGCATGGTTCTGTAGCCAAAGGTAATGTGTTTATTAATTATAAAAATATAAAAAATGCCCAATTACTAGTGTATTCAAAATCAAATACAAATTAACTATAATTGTAGGCTAACTGTAAGCTGCCCTGCACAATCAGTGAACCAACAGTATCCCCTAGGGCTGTACGTTCTCTACCAGTCTCATGGATATAAAGTTTGGAGCGTAGCGTAAGGTAACCAGTCCGTCCAATATGCATAATAATACAGTCCACACTCAAAGGCGATTTACTAGAATTTGTTTAATTTTGGAGTATAGGCTAGACCAATTATGTACCAAAGACATCTTAAATCAGTTTTGTTTTGTGTTTTTCTGCCATGTGTAATATGCGGTAGGCTATGTATTGTATAACAGCGCAAGGGCTTGGGCTCAAAGGCCTATGCAAATGCATAAGCTCTAATATCCGTATGGGCGTTTTGAGTGAATCATCACCTTAGAAAGCGCTGTCCATTTCATTGTGTTGGGCTTTGAAACAACATCCACAACGACCACAGTTTTCCACTCAGTTTCAACCTGCTGTTGAACTTCTGAGTTTTAAAAACACTATACTGTTTTGATGATAAGTGTTTGATGTGATTTTCGATTGCGTTTGGTTAGAGGGACAATAGAGCTCTTAGTACCAGGCCATTAGCGACCTGATGGTCGTTAGCGAGTTGGGTGCTACCGACGCATGCCCAGAGTGCAAGACCCTACCATGGCCCTTGGTGTGTGTGTGTGTGTCCGTGTGTGTGTCCGTGTGTGTCCGTGTGTGTGTGTGTGTGCGTGCGTGCGTGCATTTGGTTGCCTTGGTAACAACCAGCGAGGTGGTTACAGTGGTCTATAACAATGTTGTCTACAACCATGAACGTTTGTTTCTCCATACTGGACAACAACATGCTTCAGTTGACCAGCTTCAGTTGTGGTCATTCTCAAAGGTCTTATGACTGTTTAAACTTGAACGTTGCTTTAATTCAGTCCAGAGTACCGTGCATGTTTGTGATTGTTCACAATTGCTCTAGAACCAAATAGATTTCAATAAGAGCAGGACTAACCAGCCGGTAGAGATTAGCTTATGTTTAGAAAGCAAACTTAATTTCCACATAGTGATAACAGAGTTAAATAGAGATGTTAAACACGGTGCTCACTGGAGAGAACAGAACCGTCTGATCATCTCATAAAGCAGGAAGAAGTGTGGAGAAATGAGAGGACGGAACAAACAAATAAGGAGAGAGGGAGGTGGAAAGAGAGAGATGAGTGAGAGATAGAGATGGAGGAAGACAGAGACATGGAGGGAGATGGTAGCGAAAGAAAGATAGATATATGGAGATAAAGGGAGAGAGTCAAATTCACATCTGTCCTGTGTTAGACCCACCGATCCGGGGGCTTTGTTTAGCCAGTAGTGCTAACACAGAACATGTGCCTGAACATTTCCTTTAGCCTCTGCCAGCCAGCCAGCCATCCAACACACACACACACACACACACACACACACACACACACACACACACACACACACAGGATCCACAGTAATCCCCAACCAAACAACAGCTCCTCAGCATCAACATGTGAACAAACAAGGCTCTCGTAGACCCGCTCTGCCTCTCCTCCTCCTCCTCCTCCTCCTCATCCATCTCTTCTTCTCCTCCTCCGTCTGGGTGTATTGACATGCCACTCTCCGTCAACAGAGATAGAGAGCTCGTCGTTTAGTAGGAAATGACACTCGAGCGAGAGACTGGAATGGAGATATTATTCAGGGTGGCAATTCATTCAAAAGAGACATACTCAATAATGAAGTACAGATGTAGCATCTTAATTTGAGCCAGTTTGATACAGCAGGAAAACAATCCGTCATCAGCAGGAAATGTGAATATACAAATAATGGACTTTTTGTAGTGGGAATTGCAAACTTCAGAAGCCTTTTTAAACCTTAAATACACCACAAGTTTTACATTTCCTGCAATGCAGCAACGTTCTCCTGCAACATGGTGATCAAATTAAGACCGTACATCTGTAGTCTATGATTGTTTCCATTGCGGCGCATAGCAGACAAGTTACTGTCTGCAGCACAAGAAGGACAGGAAAGAGCAAAAACCTGTTTACACCTACATTATTATTGACTTCTCCAAACCTCCAATTGAAATAGCCTCTCTGCTTTAAGAGCAGGCATTACCAATGCTTTCTGACAAGGTTATTGGATAAAAACACCTGGGATGCTGGTGTGTGTCTCAACTTCCAACACTAAAGCTTTATTTTCCTTTGTCTGCCATAATAGTTTAACTGTACAATGGCAGAACATTTTCATTTCAGCCAGTGGAGTTTGTTTAAATGCAATCCTTTGGCTCCCTTATACAGGTTAGAGTTACTGGGAATAAGGAGTCTGAATACACTGTGAAGAATGTTATTATTCCTCTTTATGGATCGTGACGGGCCAAATTAGGCATGTGGCCACGAACGCTTCACTACTTTACGTGGTGGCTCACACACACACACTCTCACACACACAGACACACAGCTGAATTTAGATAAGACCGCTTCTTTGCCACGCTTCAGGAAACTCCAGACAACAGAGACGAGCGATGGAGCTTAAAGGTGCAGTATATTAAGCAGGAAGACCGACCCCCAACCTCTTTCTTGTTTTAGGTCCTTCCCTCAGTGTTTTTATATTGCACACAGATTTCAAGCGGATTAACGCTCGGGGACTAGTTGGTCTTGGCTCTGTCGACTCCCCTTATGGCCCTGTTCTGTGTAGTGATGTTGTGGTCTCGTGGTCAAGGGCCTGGTTAATTGGTCCACTGACTGGGGTTAGCAGGGTTGAGGGTTCAAATCCCAGGTGCCGGGCCACAGCTGTGGAGCCCCGGGTGCGAGCCGAAGCGTTATCCTGAATGACTTTGGTGAGAGGCCAGCTGGCGGCTAGAGACTAATCTGTCTGATAAGAACTACATGGAGGACATCCTGGACTGTGGTGTCCAGCCCAGTGTTCAAAAACTCAGGGTAAAAGACAACATCCTCAGTTGAATGAATTAAAACCTTTATTGCCAGAAAAGGAATGTCATACAGCAGACATGGACGTGACAATCAGTGCCAGTACAACATGTACAGATGTAATTGAGAGAAAAATGAATACTTTGTATTTTACAGAGGTGACAGTGACACTGATGTTTTTGGTGACGACACTGACACATTCTAACTCCAAGGCACATGCCTTGACATGCAACCATTTAAAAAAAGGAAATATCACCCGTCAGTTACTGAGGCGCTGCCTGTTGCCCACAGCAACCATTGTCATGCTTATTATGAGAGAGAGGTGTGTGCCAGTGGGAGGGGAAAGATTAAGGGTTAACTAAAGGTTTCATTCCGTCATGCACCAGAGTAATGATAGTACCAGAGTAATGATAGTACGTAATGATAAAACCAGAGTAGTGATAATATGTAATGATAATACTAGAGTAATGATAATACTAGAGTATTGATAATACCAGAGTAATGATAGTACCAGAGTAATGATAAAACCAGAGTAGTGATAATATGTAATGATAATACTAGAGTAATGATAATACCAGAGTAGTAATAATACCAGAGTAATGATAGTACCAGAGTAATGATAGTACCAGATGAATGATAGTACCAGAGTAATGATAGTACCAGAGTAATGATAATACTAGAGTAATGATAATACCAGAGTAGTGATAATACGTAATGATAGTACCATAGTAATGATAGTACCATAGTAATGATAGTACCAGAGTAATGATAATACTAGAGTAATGATAATACCAGCGTAATGATAATACCAGAGTAATGATAGTGCCAGCGTAATGATAATACCAACGTAATAATAATACCAGAGTAATGATAGTACCAGAGTAATGATAATACCAAAGTAATGATAGTACCAGAGTAATGATAATACCAGAGTAACGATAGTACCAGAGTAATGATAATACCAGAGTAATGATAATACCAGAGTAATGATAATACCAGAGTAATGATAGTACCAAAGTAATGATAATACCAAAGTAATGATAGTACCAGAGTAATGATAGTACCAGAATAATGATAATACCAGAGTAATGATAGTACCAGAATAATGATAATTCCAGAGTAATGATAGTACCAGAATAGTGATAATTCCAGAGTAATGATAATTCCAGAGTAATGATAATTCCAGAGTAATGATAGTACCAGAATAATGATAATTCCAGAGTAATGATAATTCCAGAGTAATGATAGCGTCTATTGCAGCGTCTATTGAACATGCTCTTAGAAACACTCAGACACCTGATTGGTGACAACTGGGTATGTGTGCGTCCCAACTGGCACCCTATTCCCTATATAGTGAACCACTTTTGGTCAAAGGTAGTGCACTATATAGGGAATAGGGTGCCATTTGGGAGACAGCCATTGTTTTATAGTGACAGACACTCAGACAACCTCCCTAAGCAAATGGAAGGCATAAATTACAGCTACATTATGCAACCCCCACACACACACAGACACACACACACACATACAGGTATTAATGAAGTGAGGACGCTGGGTAATTTATGGCATGTTTACACTATAGAAGGGGAAGAGGGAGGGGGGACATCAACTGTACTGTCTGGCATCCTCTCAGACTGTTGTAAAGGATAGTGCTGGTGGGGGGGTGGGGGGGGGGGAGTTGTGTGTGTGTCTCTGTCCCTCTCTACAGGGTGATTCAATGCTCCGCTACTGATTAGCACTCAGTGAGAGCTGTAATGACCTGGGAAGGAGAGCTATAAGTAAATCTAGCTACCCTCCCCCTGCGCACGCACACACACACACACACACACACACATAGTAGATATCTCCACAGGACCAGACCCATTGACTATAAACTAATCTAAATGGTCCACCGCGAGCTGGGGTGGGTGTGTGTCTGGATCACAAGTGATTTTGTGTGTGCATAGTGGTGACCAGAGAAGGGAATTGATTAGTTGACCGAGGCCAAGATTTGCACGTAGCACTGTACAGTGTCATACTGTGGTGTTTATGAATGTGCTGAATGAAAGTTGTCTAGTTTGTTATTTCCTGTCAGTCCTCTAGCGTGATGTGTATCTCAGGATATCTCTATCTCTGTCTCCGCGGCGTCTCAAAGCTGCAGTGTACAAAATAACAACGTCTCTAAGTAGATCATCTCTACGTGTTGTTTCTCCCCAGCCTGGTGTCCATCATCAGAGGCCAAGTCCTGACGGCAGACGGAACCCCCCTCATAGGAGTCAATGTTACCTTCGTCCACTACCCCGACCACGGATACACCGTCACGCGCAAGGACGGCATGTAGGTCCACGTACACACACACACCACTGACTCTGGTCTTCCTCACCACTGACACCTCATACAGTATTTGATTTATGTTGTGTTTTCAGGAGTTGTTGATTGAATCATCATGAGTGTGTCTGTGTGTGCATATATGCGTGGATGTTTTTCTGTTCATCGGTGAGTGTGTGAGAGAGAGAAAAGAGAGAGAAACTGCAACGTGCTTCTTCTCCCTTCCCTCTACGACTCTGTCTCACAGATCTCCCAAAATCGTCTCACTCATGCAAAAAATCTCAGTAGCTTCCCCCCAATGAAAAAACACACACTCTTTCTCTCTCTCTCACACACACACACAACCCCCCCACCCCGCGCCATTTAAATGTGAACTGGGGGGCTGATTAAAATGCATTGGTTATACAAAGGAAGAATCAATTAACCTGCGTCATTCTAGCGTAGGGCACACACACACCTCCACTACACCCTGCCCCCCACTCCGGTGTTATTACAGCGAGTGTTCCTGCAACCCTCCTCGACACCAACCAGGATATAGGAAACTCAGGTCAAGTCCCAAATAGCACCCTATTCTCTATATAGTGCACTACTTAGTTCCCATAGGGGTCTGGTCAAAAGTAGGGCACTAGATAGGGAATAGGATGCCATTTGGGACAGGCGCAATCACTCCCAGGCCCCAGCCCCATCAGTACCTTTTATTACACCACCTGCGCCCAATTAGATTGTAAAGCAGTGGCGTTAAGGGCAAAAGTGCAAGCCGTGATATTTGGTGCTCCCTGCCTCATTGAGAGGAGGCTCTGTGTGATTGCTGGGAGTGTAATAGGTTGAATCTCTAGGGCGAGGCTAAGCTGCTAGATTGCAATAGGTGTGTGATGGCGACCGCTGTGGCAAATTGAATACATGATGTTGCACGATGTTCCACACTGCAGGTTGCAATGTATCCAGCCACTATGCCATGCCCCTGTTACTATATAGACTAAATGAAATGGAATCATTTATGTTGTTGTAATAGACTGAATATACTGCCATGCCACTGCTAAAATAGGCTGAATATACTGCCATGCCACTGATAAAATAAACTGAATATACTGCCATGCCACTGCTAAAATAGACTGAATATACTGCCATGCCACTGATAAAATAGACTGAATATACTGCCATGCCACTGCTAAAATAGACTGAATATACTGCCATGCCACTGCTAAAATAGACTGAATATACTGCCATGCCACTGATAAAATAGACTGAATATACTGCCATGCCACTGATAAAATAGACTGAATATACTGCCATGCCACTGATAAAATAGACTGAATATACCGCCATGCCACTGATAAAATAGACTGAATATACTGCCATGCCACTGCTAAAATAGACTGAATATACTGCCATGCCACTGCTAAAATAGACTGAATATACTGCCATGCCACTGATAAAATAGACTGAATATACTGCCATGCCACTGATAAAATAGACTGAATATACTGCCATGCCACTGATAAAATAGACTGAATATACCGCCATGCCACTGATAAAATAGACTGAATATACTGCCATGCCACTGATAAAATATACTGAATATACTGCCATGCCACTGATAAAATAGGCTGAATATACTGCCATGCCACTGATAAAATAGGCTGAATATACTGCCATGCCACTGATAAAATAGACTGAATATACTGCCATGCCACTGATAAAATAGACTGAATATACTGCCATGCCACTGATAAAATAGGCTGAATATACTGCCATGCCACTTATAAAATAGACTGAATATACTGCCATGCCACTGATAAAATAGACAATCAAAGCTCTTAGAGTTTTACCCAGAAAGACGGCAGGTAGCCTAGTGGTTAGAGCATTGGGCCAGTAACTGAAAGGTTGGTGGATCAAATAGTCAAACATGGGCAGTAGAATGGCCTTACTGAAGAGCTCAGTGACTTTGAACGTGGCACTGTCGTAGGATGACACCTTTCCAACAAGTCAGTTTGTCAAATTTCTGCCCTGCTAAAGCTGTCCCGGTCAACTGTAGGTGTTGTTATTGTGAAGTGGAAACGTCTAGGAGTAACACCAGCTCATCCGCGAAGTGGTAGGCCGCACAAGCTCACAGAACGGAACCGCTGAAGTGCGTAGCACGTAAAAATCCAAACTGCCTCTGGAAGCAACGTCAGCACAAGAACTGTTCGTTGGGAGCTTCATAAAACGGGTTTCCATGGCTGAGCAGCCGCACACAAGCCTAAGATCATCATGCGCAATACCAAGCGTCGGCTGGAGTGGTGTAAAACTCACCGCCATTGGACTCTGGAGCAGTGGAAACTTGTTCTCTGAAGTGATGAATCACGCTTCACCATCTGGCAGTCTGACGGATTAATCTGTGTTTGGCGGATTCCAGGAGAATGCTACCTACCCGAATGCATAGAGCCAACTGTAAAGTTGGGTGGAGAAGGAATAATGGTCTGGGGCTGTTTTTCATGGTTCAGGCTAGGCCTCTTAGTTCCAGTGAAGGGAAATCTTAATGCTACAGCATACAATGACATTTTATCTAGACGATGCTGTGCTTCCAACTTGGGGAGGCCCTTTCCTGTTTCAGCATGACAATGCCCCTGTGAGGTCCGTACAGAAATGGTTTGTCGAGATCTGCGTGGAAGAACTTGACTGGCCTGCACAGAGCCCTGACCTTAACC
This sequence comes from Oncorhynchus nerka, assembly GCF_034236695.1. Taxonomy (NCBI): domain Eukaryota; kingdom Metazoa; phylum Chordata; class Actinopteri; order Salmoniformes; family Salmonidae; genus Oncorhynchus; species Oncorhynchus nerka. Next base: position 68,621,198 of record NC_088406.1, on the reverse strand, counting down.
CCATCAAACACCTTTGGGATTAATTGGAACCCCAACTGCGAGCCAGGCCTAATCGCCCAACATCAGTACCCGACCTCACTAATGGTCTTGTGGCTGAATGGAGGAAGCAAAGGGGGGGGACCATATTAATGCCCATGATTGTGGAATGAGATGTTTAACGAGAAGGTGTCCACATACCTTTGGCCATGTAGTGTAAATAACAATATATCTGGTCATAACAGATTGGATGCTGGTGTCACTGCTTGTCTGTGCTTGCATGAGTGTGTTCTTTTATCTATGCACTTTATGTATGTGTTGCGTGTATGTCTTCACACTTCACCCCACCAGCCCCCTCCAGACACAGAATATAGGACAGGACTTAGGGGACCTTCTCTCTCTTCCACTCAGATGGCTCTCCCTATAGGCCTGCTACATGTTAAAAGACAAAGTTAGCTAGCCAAACAAAGCTCTCTCTCACCACACACACACACACACACATCCAATAATAATTGGCCCCATCATCTTATTTTCAGTACAGGAGAAAGAACAGAAACATGTTTTGTTCTGAGAAAGGAAGAGGGAGAGATATAGCAGGGAGAGGGAGCAGGAAAGAGAGAGAGAGCCTCAGGTTAGACATACTAGACAGGAGAGACAATTAGAACAGGACAGTCTGATCACCCTTCATCCTCACTCTACCTCCATCAGTGTCAAAGATACAGAGATCTCTGTCTCCAGGGCCCAAGAACAACCAGGAGGAAATGTGTGAACATGTAAAATGTCCTTTCTACTGATTGTGTGTGTGGGCTGAAGGGGGATGTGTGTGTGCGTGCCTGTGTGTGTCTGTCCATCCATTCGTCCGCCTGTCTCTCTGTGTGAATGTACATGCCTGTGTGTTTCCGTCACCACCTCTAACCCCATCTCTCTCCACCTCTCTCCACTTCTCTCCCCATCTCTCTCCATCTCTCTCCACCTCTAACCCCATCTCTCTCCATCTCTCTCCACCTCTAACCCCATCTCTCTCCATCTCTCTCCACCTCTAACCCCATCTCTCTCCATCTCTCTCCACCTCTAACCCCATCTCTCCCCATCTCTCTCCACTTCTCTCCCCATCTCTCTCCACCTCTAAACCCATCTCTCTCCATCTCTCTCCACCTCTAAACCCATCTCTCTCCATCTCTCTCAACCTCTAACCCCATCTCTCTCCACCTCTAACTCAATCTCTCTCCATCTCTCTCTACCTCTAACCCCATCTCTCTCCATCTCTCTCCACCTCTAACCCCATCTCTCTCCACCTCTAACCCCATCTCTCTCCACCTCTCTCCATCTCTCTCCATCTCTCCAGGTTTGACCTGTTGACCAACGGTGGGGCCAGTCTGACCCTGAGTTTCGAGCGTGCTCCGTTCCTGATACAGTACCGCACCGTGTGGATCCCCTGGAACGTCTTCTATGTCATGGACACCCTGGTCATGAAGAAGGTGAAATATAGTTGAAAAAAATATTGAATTCAATTGAATTGTGTTTAATTGAATTAAATTAGATCGTGTTGAATTGTATTGAATCTTATTGAATTCTTTTGTATTTTATTTAATTATGTTGAATCATATTGAACTGAATTGTATTGAATCATATTGAATTGTATTGACTCACAGTGACTCATATTGAATTGTATTGACTCATATTGAATTGTATTTCATCGTATTCAATTATATTGAATTGTATTACTCGTATTGACTCATCTTCATATTGAATCGTATTGCAGGAGGAGAATGACATCCCCAGCTGTGACCTGAGTGGTTTCATCAGGCCCAGTCCTGTCATCGTGGCCTCTCCCCTCTCTACCTGCTTCAGGTCCTCACCAGAGGATGGGCCCATCATACCTGAGACACAGGTGAGACATACACATCATCATACACACATTATCAATATACACAAATCATCATCATACACAAATCATCATCATACACACATTACCATCATCACACACACTATCATCATCATCACACACAAATCATCACCATATACACATTATCATCCTCGTACACACATTACCATCATCATACACACATTACCATCATTATACACACATTATCATCATCATCATACACACATTATCATCATCATCATACACACATTATCATCATCATCATACACAAATCATCATCATACACACATTATCATCATCATACACACATTATCATTATCATACACACATTATCATTATCGTACACACATTATCATCATCATACACACATTGTCATTATCATACACACATTGTCATCATCGTACACACATTATCATTATCATACGAACATTATCATTATCATACACACATTATCATTATCATACACACATTATCATCATCATACACACACTATCATTATCATACACACATTATCATTATCGTACACACATTATCATTATCATACACACATTATCATCATCATACACACATTATCATTATCATACACACATTATCATCATCATACATGCATTATCATCATCATATGCACACACACACACGATCCGAAACCCAGACTAGTTGTACTGAATACACACACTTTTCCACAAACCCGTTATACCTAAGACTCAAGTGAGGTGACAGAGGAGAAAGGATACCTACAGTACATCAAACACCCACTGTACACACACCTCACAACACGGTCAGCTAGGGTTCATCCAGTTCACTCAACTTCCAGCTCACTACCCCTCTCTACAGACCCACTCAGTACCCTCATCTGTTCAACTCTCCTGTTCAACTCTCCTGTTCAACTCTCCTGTTCAACTCTCCTGATCAACTCTCCTGATCAACTCTGCTGTTCAACTCATCTGTTCAACTCTCCTGATCAACTCTCCTGATCAACTCTCCTAATCAACTCTGCTGTTCAACTCTCCTGTTCAACTCTCATGTTCAACTCTCATGTTCAACTCTCCCGTTCAACTCGCCTGTTCAACTCTCCTGTACTGTAAATGATGTGTATCTTTTCTCCCCGAGGGAGATGACGTTTATGAATTAGCCTACTTGGGCTGTGGACAATGGAATTATGACATTAACACATCATGGTATTTTGCGGGAGTTGTTGTCCCACAACCAACCAGAATCCAGGATCCAAACAACCCGTTTTTTAATGCCCTATAACACCCCACACTGCTTCACCCAAGCTTTACCGGGACCTCAAACAGCCAACTCAGTTGGAACGGGAGGCCTCACAAAAAGCTGAGCCGACCTTCAGTACTTGAAGTATAAAAGCACACCTTTAACTGCCCAGTGAATACAAGGTCTAGCGATTTTCTAACTGTTTGCACAGATGCTCTTTGTTTCGTTCAAAGAGGAGAAGCCTTGATGAAGAGAGAGAGCATTTAAATCCATGTATAGTCTTTCTAGCTGTGCCAGACACGGTGTGAATTGTTACGAGGGTCTCACACACACTCGTGCACAGACTCATTCGTAGATCAAAACCCAGGGTTTACCATTATGGCAGTATCACAGGCCAATCTGTGCAGAAGAGCATCTTCAGTAAAGCTGATACACATGAGTCCTCTCTGTATCTCTCTCTCTCTCTCTCTCTCTCTTTCTCTCTCTCTCTCTCTCTCTCTCTCTCTCTCTCTCTCTCTCTCTCTCTCTCCCCCTCCCTCCCTCCCTCCTTCCCTCTCTCACCCTATCTCTCTCAACTCTCCTGTGTGGCCAGATAGACTTTGATTCCTCTTGGCCCAATGTCTGTCCCCTCTTCTCTTCTCTGGCACTCCTTCAGTCTAAAGCACTACTTTAATGAGGCTGCCTGCACCATCAGCCAAACAATACACACAGACACGCACAGACATAAACACAGACACGTACAGATATAAACACAGACACGCACAGACATAAACACAGACACGCACAGACATAAACACAGACACGCACAGACATAAACACAGACACGCACAGACACGCACAGACATAAACACAGACACGCACAGACATAAACACAGACACGTACAGACATAAACACAGACACGTACAGATATAAACACAGACATAAACACAGACACGCACAGACATAAACACAGACATAAACACAGACACGCACAGATATAAACACAGACACGTACAGATATAAACACAGACACACACAGACACACACAGACATAAACACAGACACACACAGACATAAACACAGACACGTACAGATATAAACACAGACATAAACACAGACACGCACAGACATAAACACAGACATAAACACAGACACGCACTGACATAAACACAGACACGCACAGACATAAACACAGACACGTACAGATATAAACACAGACATAAACACAGACACGCACAGACATAAACACAGACACGCACAGACATAAACACAGACACACACAGACATAAACACACACACACAGACATAAACACAGACACACACAGACATAAACACAGACACGTACAGACATAAACACAGACATACACAGACTTAAACACAGACACGCACAGACATAAACACAGACACGTACAGACATAAACACAGACATACACAGACTTAAACACAGACACACACATACATAAACACAGACACACACAGACATAAACACAGACACACACAGACATAAACACAGACACACACAGACATAAACACAGACACACACAGACATAAACACAGACACGCACAGACATAAACACGCACAGACATAAACACAGACACACACAGACATAAACACAGACACACACAGACATAAACACAGACACACACAGACATAAACACGCACAGACATAAACACAGACACACACAGACATAAACAAATCAAATCAAATGTATTTATATAGCCCTTCGTACATCAGCTGATATCTCAAAGTGCTGTACAGAAACACAGCCTAAAACCCCAAACAGCAAGCAATGCAGGTGTAGAAGCACGTTGGCTAGGAAAAACTCCCTAGAAAGGCCAAAACCTAGGAAGAAACCTAGAACCAGGCTATGAGGGGTGGCCAGTCCTCTTCTGGCTGTGCCGGGTGGAGATTATAACAGAACATGGCCAAGATGTTCAAATGTTCATAAATGACCAGCATGGTCAAATAATAGGTCTGGGACAGGTAGCACGTCCGGTGAACAGGTCAGGATTCCATAGCCGCAGGCAGAACAGTTGAAACTGGAGCAGCAGCATGGCCAGGTGGACTGGGGACACACCACTAGAGGGATATCTTCAACCACCAACTTACCATCCTGAGACAAGGCCGAGTAAAGCCCACAAAGATCTCCGCCACGGCACAACCCAAGGGGGGGGCGCACACACAGACATAAACACACACAGACACAAACACAGACACGCACAGACATAAACACGCACAGACATAAACACAAACAAAGATAAACAGACACACACAGGCATAAACACACATAGACACACACAGACATACACACATAGACACACACATATATAAACAAACACAGACATAAAAACACACAGACAAACACACACATAAACACACACAGACATACACACATAGACACACACAGACATAAACACACACACACACACAGACATAAACACACACACACACAGACATAAACACACACACACACAGACATAAACACACACAGACATAAACACACACACACACACACAGACATAAACACACACACGCACACAGACATAAACACACACACACACAGACATAAACACAGTACAGACAGTAACGCAAACACACACTGAGAAATGCAAGCAATCAGACACAGGCACACACATAATACACAGAAAGACTCACAAACTCTCTCATACACACACAGAGACAAGCACACAGTTACAGGCATCGTGCCCCAGCCCAGCCAGTCCCCAAACGATCCGGGTCCTGATTTGAATTAGTTCCGGTTGTTATGAGCAGAACCATAAAGCCTCAGAGCTCATGCAACAAGAGGCGGGTGGTGAAGGATGTTAGTGTTTTATAAAGGGACGCAGGGGTCGGACAGCTATACCCCAGGGGCCTTCACAAGGGGTGTGTGTGTGTGTGTGTGTGTGTGTGTGTGTGTGTGTGTGTGTGTGTGTGTGTGTGTGGAACAGTAAAAGGAACCCAGCACTAACACAAAGCCGTACTAAAGCAGTCAGTCACAGAGAGCTGCTATAACTGGTAACAGACATGTCCACTAGAGTCCTCCTTGGAAGAGAACAGTCTTGCTAAGGAAAGTACTTTGGATTACACACACACACACACACACTTGGCTGTTATGTGGCTTGGGATAATACGTGGGATGCACGCAGACATACACATACACACACACACACACTTGGCTGTCATGTGGCTTGGGAATAACACGCTATTGTGTGCTCGCTGTTCCACAGAGGGTAAAGAATGAAAGCAGAAGACCAAATAAAGGTTAGCCAAGTGTGTTCAGTTGGAGCACAATGAGACAGTGGTTTTCAATTTCTGGATGAAACCATGAAACCAGAGACCGAAATTCTTCAGGTCCCAGAACCCAATACATAGGACGGGTTATACTAACACAAAGGACCAGAAGAAAATAGTTGAGTTGTCACTCTGACGCGGAACTCTCACCGAGTGATGACACTGGAGCACTTGATCGCCTTTTCCATGTGTCAAACAGAATAGGTCCTGTAAGCTTTTTCAGACGAATATCAATCGTGAAATCTATTCAAATCAAAGTTGTAAGTTAAGCTAAGGTTTATCCCCAGAGAGATACTGTAGAAAACCTTTTTTTTCCTCCCCAACCACATTTGGCATGACTCTAAAATCTTCCTGCGTGGTGATTTGAGTCTAGATATTCCTTTTAGAGATGTTTACACGATGTGATGTTGGTGCACACCAAATCCAGTCTGAGGTGGTAGCAGGGTCATGGGGTTGACTGTAGCCTGCGGTTATTAGCTGAACACACATGCATACCCCCCCCCCCCCCCCCCACACACACACACACACACTGAGCTGCAGCCTTAGCTGTCTGTAACAGTTGATCTGGATACCAACAAGTATAACAGTGTAGTCTGTTGCTGTGTTTTCAGCCTATTTGTTTGGATGGAGGTAGTGTATTGGTTTAGGTGGTTTAGTGGATATTGCAGACCGAGCTCGCTCTCATATCTGCTCCTTATCCAGATCAGACACACACACACACACTCACGCCTCTCCAGTCTCCACACCGTTCCCGTACAACATAAAACTGCACAGCCATGACATTACAAAAGTATGTAACAAAGGTTCTATAGCAAAGGTTCTGTTGAGGTGTTTCAGCCAATAAGGTGGATTGGCAGTACTTGTGCCACCACAGCTAACTATTGACCCAAGCCCAACCTATGGCATTATCCAATGTGTGTTATTAAAGGAGCGGTGGTTTTAAGGGGATACTTCGGGATGCTGGCAATGAGGCCCCAATCACATAGTATCCCTTTAAGATACAGCGCCAGTCCATTACCCCCATAGCCATATGTTTTCATTACCCTTCCCCTTTAATGGCGGGTGGCACGTCAAAATAAAGCACCCGTTTATTGTTTGATCTCGGCTCCGCTCATTAAACCCTTTAATGAATTACCAGTTGGTATTATTATTATATTATGCAGTTAAAAAAAAATTGCCCCCTTCTAGATTGCAAAAGAAAACACACTAGAAAGCAGACACGCACACACACCAGAGAAGATGTAATAACAGAGTGTTTCTATCAGGAGTTAGTTTAAAGCCAGGAGAAACATGCTCCTAGGCCAGACGTTGTAATTAGAGCTAGCTGGGGAGACCAGGGTGGGGTCCCTTCGCTGGCAGAGTGTGTTCAGGACACACACAGTATGTGCAGACACACACAGTTTACCCGAAAGAAAACACACCCGCCGCACATGGTAATTAAGTCTGTGGTTACGGTGACACTGGCAGTGTGTGTGTGTGTGTGTGTGTGTGCGTGCGTGCGTGCGGGCGGGCGGGCGTGCGTGCGTGGTAAACCCGTGGTGACCAGGCCACGAAATCTGTTACCTTTTACCCGTCACTTTTTCCACCCTCAATTTGTTTTTTATTTTGATTGATTCTGTTGTTATTGGGCGACCATGTTGGATATCAAAGGCTCGCTGAGACCCACGTCAAGCCTCCCTCCCCCATCTAATGAAAATACAGACTGATCCAATACCTCTGGGAGGGACAAGAGAGAGAAAGAGAGAGTATAATAAGGAGAGGGAGGAGAGAAAGAGAGAGTGAAGGAGTAAGGAGAGAGAGGGAGCAGGGGGAGAGAGGGAGCAGGGGGAGAGAGAGAGAGAGAGTGAAGGAGTAAGGAGAGAGAGGGAACGGGGAGAGAGAGGGAGCAGGGGGAGAGAGCAGAGGGAGAAGGGGGAGAGAGAGAGTATAATAAGGAGAGGGAGGAGAGAAAGAGAGAGTGAAGGAGTAAGGAGAGAGAGAGGGAACGAGAGAGAGAGAGAGAGAGTGAAGGAGTAAGGAGAGAGAGGGAACGGGGAGAGAGAGAGAAGGAGTAAGGAGAGAGAGGAACGGGGAGAGAGAGAGAGAGAGAGTGAAGGAGTAAGGAGAGAGAGAGGGAACGGGAGAGAGAGAGAGAGAGAGAGAGAGAGAGAGTGAAGGAGTAAGGAGAGAGAGGGAACGGGAGAGAGAGAGAGAGAGAGAGAGAGTGAAGGAGTAAGGAGAGAGAGGGAACGGGGAGAGAGAGAGAGAGAGAGAGAGTGAAGGAGTAAGGAGAGAGAGGGAACGGGGAGAGAGAGAGAGAGAGAGAGTGAAGGAGTAAGGAGAGAGAGGGAACGGGGAGAGAGAGAGTGAAGGAGTAAGGAGAGAGAGGGAACGGGAGAGAGAGAGAGAGAGAGAGAGAGAGTGAAGGAGTAAGGAGAGAGAGGGAACGGGGAGAGAGAGAGAGAGTGAAGGAGTAAGGAGAGAGAGGGAACAGGGAGAGAGAGAGAGAGAGAGAGTGAAGGAGTAAGGAGAGAGAGGGAACGGGGAGAGAGAGAGAGAGAGAGAGTGAAGGAGTAAGGAGAGAGAGGGAACAGGGGGAGAGAGAGGGAGCAGGGGGAGAGAGCAGAGGGAGAAGGGGAGAGAGAGAGGGAGCAGGGGGAGAGAGAGAGAGAGAGTGAAGGAGTAAGGAGAGAGAGGGAACAGGGGAGAGAGAGGGAGCAGGGGGAGAGAGCAGAGGGAGAAGGGGAGAGAGTGAAGGAGTAAGGAGAGAGAGGGAACAGGGAGAGAGGGAGCAGGGGGAGAGAGCAGAGGGAGAAGGGGAGAGAGAGAGAGTGAAGGAGTAAGGAGAGAGAGGGAACAGCGGGAGAGAGAGGGGGAGCAGGGGAGAGAGAGGGGGAGTGAAGGAGTAAGGAGAGAGAGGGGGAGCAGGGGAGAGAGAAAGGGAGTGAAGGAGTAAGGAGAGAGAGGGAGCAGGGGAGAGAGAGAGGGAGTGAAGGAGTAAGGAGAGAGAGGGAACAGGGGGAGAGGGAGCAGGGGAAGAAGGGGGACAAGGGGGAGACAGAGAGAGAAAGACTAGAGCTAGAAAGTGAATACAGTTGAAGTCGGAAGTTTACATACACCTCAGCCGAATACATTAAAACTCAGTTTTTCACAATTCCTGACATTTAATCCTAGTAAAAAATTCCCTGTCTTATGTCAGTTAGGATCACTACTTTATTTTACGAATGTGAAATGTCAGAAAAATAATAGAGAGCATAATTTATTTCAACTTTTATTTCTTTCATCACATTCCCAGTGTGTCAGAAGTTTGCATACGCTCAATTAGTATTTGGTAGCATTGCCATTAAATTGTTTAACTTGGGCCAAACGTTCCGGGTAGCTTTCCACAAGCTTCCCACAATAAGTTGGGTGAATTTTAGCCCATTCCTCCTGACAGAGCTGGTGTAACTGAGTCAGGTTTGTAGGCCTCCTTGCTCAGCCTGTACATTAATGATCTGCCTTCTGTCTGTACTGGGTCTGAAGTTCAAATGTATGCAGATGATACAGTGATATATGTGCATGCAAAGAGTAAACAACAAGCTGCACAAGAACTCACTACTGTAATGGTCCAGGTTACAAAGTGGCTCAGTGACTTGTGTTTGCATCTCAATGTGAAAAAAACTGTTTGCATGTTCTTCACAAAGAGGGCAACAGATGCTACTGAGCCAGATGTCTATGTGTCAGGGGAGAAGCTCCAGGTGGTATCCGATTTTAAGTACCTTGGCATCATACTTGACTCCAACCTCTCTTTTAAAAAGCATGTGAAAAAGGTAATTCAAATAACCAAATTCAACCTAGCTAATTTCCGATTTATACGAAATTGTTTGACTACAGAGGTAGCAAAACTGTACTTCGAAACTATGATACTCCCCCACTTAACATACTGCTTGACTAGTTGGGCCCAAGCTTGCTGTACAACATTAAAACCTATTCAGTCTGTCTACAAACAGGCTCTCAAAGTGCTTGATAGGAAGCCCAATAGCCATCATCATTGTCACATCCTTAGAAAGCATGAGCTCTTGAGTTGGGAAAATCTTGTGCAATACACCGACGCATGTCTTGTATTCAAGATCCTTAATGGCCTGGCTCCCCCTCCACTCAATATTTTTGTTAAACAGAAAACCCAGACATATGGCAGCAGATCCACAAGGTCTGCCATGAGAGGTGACTGTATAGTTCCCCTAAGGAAAAGCACCTTTAGTAAATCTGCATTCTCTGTGAGAGCTTCCCATGTCTGGAATACACTGCCATCAGACACACATAACTGCACCACATATCACACTTTCACAAAATGCTTGAAGACATGGCTAAAGGTCAATCAGATTTGTGAACATGGTCCCTAGCTGTGTGTTGCCGCTCTCCATGTTGTCTGTTGTCTGTAGCTTGTGAGGTGTGGAAACACTTTGTTGCTTTTATGAATTTTGTCTTGCTGCTTTTTGTTCTGTCTGTATGCTACGTCTTGCTTGTCCTATGTTGCTCTGTATGTATGCTATGTATTCTTGTCCTATGTTGCTATGTCTTGCTTGTTCTATGTTGCTATTGTCTATATTGTAATTGTTTTTAATAACCTGCCCAGGGACTGCGGTTGAAAATTAGCCGGCTGGCTAAAACCGGCACTTTTACTGAAACGTTGATTAATGTGCACTGTCCCTGTAAAAATACAAATAAACTCAAACTCAGCTCACACACGCGTTTTCAGATCTGCCCACAAATGTTCTATAGAAATAAGGTCAGGGCTTTGTGATGGCCACTCAAATACCTTGATTTGTTGCCCTTAAACAATTTTGCCAGATGTTTGGAAGTTTGCTTGGGGTCATTGTCCATTTGGAAGACCCATTTGCGACCAAGCTTTAACTTCCATGTCTTGAGATGTTGCTGCAATACATCCACATAATTTTCCTCCTTCATGATGCCATCTATTTTGTGAAGTGCATCAGTCCCTCCTGCAGCAAATCACCCCCACAACATGATGCTGCCACTCCCGTGCTTCACGGTTGGGATGGTGTTCTTCGGCTTGCCAGCCTCCCCCTTTTTCCTCCAAACATAACGATGGTCATTATGGCCAAACAGTTTTATTTTTGTTTTATCAGACCAGAGGACATTTCTCCAAAAAGTACGATCTTTGTCCCCATGTGCAGTTGCAAACCGTAGTCTGGCTTTTTTATGGCGGTTTTGGAGCTGAGCGGCCTTTCAGGTTATGTCGATATAGGACTCGTTTTTACTGTGGATATAGATACTTTTGTACCTGTTTCCTTCATCATCTTCACCTGGCTGTTGTTCTGAGATTGAGTACATTTATCTCCAGGAGACAGAATTCGTCTCCTTCCTGAGCGGTATGACGGCTGCGTGGTCCCGTGGTGTTTATACCTGCGTACTATTGTTTGTACAGATGAACATGGTACCTTCATGCATTTGTAAATTGCTCCCAAGGATGAACCAGACTTGTGGAGGTCTACAGTTTTTTTTCTGAGATCTTGGCTGATTATTTTTTTTCTTTCGCATGATGTCAAGCAAAGAGGCACTGAGTTTGAAGGTAGGCCTTGAAATACATCCACAGGTACACCTCCAATTGACTTAAATGATGTCAATTAGCCTATCAGAAGCTTCTAAAGCCATGACATAATTTTCTGGAATTTTCCAAGCTGTTTAAAGGCACAGTCAACTTAGTGCCTTTAAACTTCTGACCCACTGGAATTGTGATACAGTGAATTGAAAGTGAAATAATCTGTCTGTAAACAATTGTTGGAAAAATTACTTGTGTCATGCACAAAGTAGATGTCCTAACCGACTTGCCAAAACTATAGTTTGTTAACAAGAAATTTGTGGAGTGGTTGAAAAACTAGTTTTGTATGTAAACTTCCGACTTCAACTGTACGTGTGGAGTGATAGGTCTTTGGAATCTAATGGACTTAGTAAATACCCTCAGTGCATGTGATGTGTAGAGATTTGAGGTCCTTTTCCATTTAATTCCAACCTCCTCATACCCTCACTGACTCACCCTCGAAATCCCAGCCAGGGAGCTCTTTGGCCCCTGGTTTGAAAAGAGGGGGAAATGTGTTGGTGTTAGGAGAGGCTAAAAACATCAGAGACACCTCACACCCAGGGCTTTCTGGAGCATCACACTAATGAAAAGACAGTGGATAGACAGTGGCAGAGCTTTACACACACACACACACACACACACACACACACAGTGGAGGCGCTCTCTGCACAGAAGATAACCCCTGCTTATGGTTAAATAAAACGGCCTTCTGTACGAGGACAGTCACTACACTGAGAAAACAGGCCAGGGAGATCTGTCTCTCTCTATTTTCCTTCTTCCTTTCTCTCCAAATAGTTTTCACAGATGAATGAATAGCATTCTTGCCTCCGTGTGACCTCTCCGTTCTCTTGTCACTTTGCCACACCACCCGGAGTGTAGCTGTACTGAGACTTTTCTGAACCCTTTCGGCTTTGATGTTCTCACTGAAAAGTGTTCAAAGATGACATTCTCCACTCCAGTCCTCTCAGGGTGTGCTAAGATGTACTAACCCTTCTTGACCCACTCTCCTTTGATGTGTCGTCCCGTCCCCCGTCCCCCAACAGGTCCTCCAGGAGGAGACGTCCATCCCGGGCAGCGACCTCAACCTGCTGTACCTGTCCTCGCGGGCGGCCGGCTACAAGCCTGTCCTCAAGGTCACCATGACACAGGCCAGTGTGCCCTTCAACCTCATGAAGGTAGGGATTTCTTCTTTAGGTGTACCTAAATTGTGACTGGCATTGCTATCTCCGTAGGTCTTGTAGGTGTTACATTTTAGCCCAAAATACAGTGAATACAAAATACAGTGAACATTTGAGTAAATGTGCTAACACAAAACCAGGGCTACAGTTTATTTGGATGTCAAATGCCTTTTGAGTGCAACATGTACAGTCAGTCTTGCCCTAGCTGGCCATTATAATGCCCGTCTGAAAATTAGTTTATTTCATCATCTATTCCAGGTGCACCTGATGGTGGCGGTGGTGGGGCGTCTGTTCCAGAAGTGGTTCCCTGCCCAGCCCAACCTCTCCTACACCTTCATCTGGGACAAGACAGACGCTTACAACCAGAAGGTCTACGGCTTGTCTGAGGCAGTCGGTGAGTACTGTGGAGCAGGCCAAAGTACGCCACGAGTTAAAGGGACATTTAAAACATGTTCATATTCATCATCTCCAGCACCAACCCAACATCAACGTGCGTTTCTATGTTTTGTGGTGGAAAAGAGAGAGGGAGATAAATGTTTCAAATGACGTCATCGGTGTGCATCATGTGATTTTAACCATTTGCCTACTAATTGCTTACTAATAGTCTACTAATTGTTTATGATGTCATTGGAAACACTTATCTTCCTCTATTTTGTTACTACAAAACATAGAAATGCTCCCTTTTCACATATGTTGATGTTGGGGACATTTTGAAATGTCCCTTTCAGGTTGATTTATCCCCAGAGGGCAGTTACTCTTGGGCATGAAAGGTGACAGGCAGACACACATACTATTTCTTCAGTGACGCTAACGTACTCCTTTGTCCGCCTTTCCTAAGCCCGCGTAGAGCACATACATGACATGTGCCTTTTTCTTAAACAGCTCTTTGTAAATGCCAAGGAAGCCCCTAACAGACTGCTGACAAAGAACTGACTTCAGTCCGATGTGTGGGCTGAACGGTTGAGGAAGTGTTTTGGTCTAATACGGAACGTCGAGGCCTTCAGATCAGCCTGTGTGATGTCTGTCTCCACGGCGATATGCTAATGAGTTCCACACAACACACAACTGCTGCTTGTGGTCGTTCTTCACTTTTTTTTCCTTTTTTTTCTCTGTTCTTTTTTTTCTTTCTTCGGGTGTTTTCTTTCCACACGTGTATGATAACTCTACAACACAACTACCACCACAGAGAGGAAGACATTGTTCTTTATTTCACACACACACACATACACACACACACACACACGCTCAGCTTTCTGAAGGTCATGGCAAAAGATGGCTTCCTTCTAACTAAAATACAGCCGGGCGGTGCAGCTGCTTCTGGAGACCGTTGATGGTTGTGCTCACAATGACATCCCCAACCACACTTGTCACCCTACGCTCAAGCTGTTTCACTCTGAGTCCCTGACAGGCAGGCAGACAGACATGCCGCGGCATATTATTTTCAGTCCTGTGGGATTGGGGAGGGAGGGAAAGGAAGTTGGCCAGTGTAAAACTACCCATGTTTCTCTCATGTGTAAATAAATATAAAATGACCGCCTTTACATAAACAAACTGTTAGACACTGTAGACGCTGCAGCGTTATTATTGTTGAGTCTAATGTATTCTTGCTTTGCCAGGAAGGAAGAGATAGGAGAAGGAATAGGAGGGTGTTATTAGAAATGGCCCAGGCCCAAGTCATATTGATTGATTGGGTTTTCACCTTCTAACCTCCCCTTCGTCAGCATTTGTTTTTTTCCAATTGCATTATGTTTGTCTGGTAATTTGGCCTGCGCCATTATTGCCCCCTCAGAGGGGGGTTTGTCGTAATGTGATCGGCTGAAGACAGATAGGAGTTTAAAAAGAGCTGTAAGGAGATGATTATCAAGTTTGGGAAAGTTCTGTTATTACAAACTGAGTGGAGGTGTTGAGATATGACGGCAGAGATGAATTGTAATTGTGTAAGAAGACTAATTTGAATCCCTAATAATACCAATAACATTGTCTAGGCTTGTACTTGTCGTTAGTCAGTTGGAGTTTTGTCATGAACAGTATCTGTGCTAACCCGATCCCCTCCTTCATGTTCCTGTTGTAGTGTCCGTGGGTTTTGAGTACGAGTCGTGTCTGGACCTGATCCTGTGGGAGAAGAGGACAGCCACACTGCAGGGCTATGAGCTGGACGCGTCCAACATGGGAGGCTGGACGCTGGACAAACACCATATACTGGATATCCAGAACGGTAGGAACATGACTGCACACACACACACACACACACACACACACACACACACACACACACCAAGCAGACATGCGTGGGGACGCTCACACTCACATACAGGACCTCCCCACACACACTCTCTCTCTCTCCCTCACTCTCTCACACACAAACAAACTCACATTTACACACATGAACACAAACACACTCATCACCAAGGACTGTACATATGAGCCGTGTGACAATATTCTTTCCTATGTGAAGACTCAACAGCGCATTGAAGCCAAGTGAAGTCTGTTAAGATGGAGTCTCATGGAGACATAACATACGCAGTTGGAACTATTCCAGGAAGTGACGTTGCAGGCTAGCTCAGTGCTGCCCCCTCTCATTGAGTAACTCAAGTTGAAGGCTGACTGGCGGTACTGCAGGCTGCCATTACCAACTAAATTATCATTAGAACTTCTGTGTGCGATTTTAAAATAATCAGTTCAAGGAAATACATCTGATGTATTGGAAGCAATTATTGGTACCATGATTGTTTTCGAAAAAAATGTACAGGACTATTGACCACAAAGATTGACATTTTTTTCCATTCACTATAATGGAGGATCCTGTTTTATGCCAATAATGCCTGCAGTACCACGGTCGGCCTTGAACTTCCATTGCTTCAGTGAGAGGGAGCGGTCTTTCTCCTCTGCTCGTCACACGCGTACAGATTCCCCCATCACCTCTACCTCCAGCTTAATGCCTATCCTACAGCCGTAACTCTAATTCATGCCTTGTTCACCTTTACAAGCTACCTAAGTGGTCCTTCTCAACAGATTTACACAGGGCTTATCGTTATTCGCTGACATAAGCTTGTTAAACAGGAAGCTCAACAGCGCATCAATTACAGGTGCTATCTATCGTACAGAGACACGGTGAGGAGCTTTAAAAACACTAAGTCACATCACAGTAGACAGTTAGGAATCGGGGAGGGTGTGTGTGTGTGTGTGTGTGTGTGTGTGTGTGTGTGTGTAAGCCACGACGGGCTGACTGACGACGTATCTCATCTAGCGCCCATGTTAATGTAAACACTGCTAACCAAACCGAAGAGCATCATCGACTTATCTGTCAGAGGGACCTTGATGGAGAGGGAGAGAGAGAGATTCTTTACGGGACACCATGTCATCAACAAGACATCAGATAAGCTGTGACGTATGCCAGCCATGCCACCCTCTACCCTGACCAGTGACACTTCAACAGGAGAAACAGAGGGGGAGAGATGGCAGAGAGAGAGAGAGGGATGGGGAGAAGAGAGGGGAGGAAGGAAAGAGATGGAGGGGAAGATGTAGAGAGAGAGGTGGGAGGAGAGAGGGGAGGAAGGAAAGAGATGGAGGGGAAGATGTAGAGAGAGAGGGATGGGGAGGAGAGAGGGGAGGAAGGAAAGAGATGGAGGGGAAGATGTAGAGAGAGAGGTGGGAGGAGAGAGGGGGTGAGATAGAGAGGGGAGGAAGGAAAGAGATGGAGGGGAAGATGTAGAGAGAGAGGTAGGAGGAGAGAGTGTTAAGTATCCCTAACACATACTGTAGGTCTAAAGCCCTTAAAGAAGGTAAAAACCGGTTAAGACAGAATGTGTTCATAAGTGAATGTGTAGCAAAACCCCCACACACCATCCCCTTATCCTCAACCCTCCCGTTTGACGTCCGTCCACTTTTCAAACTGACACGTGTTAATTGAATCAGCCCCGTCGTCGAGGCGACCAAACGACCATGACAGGAGTGGGAGAGATAAGATCAGCTCAGAACGGGACAGGGACATAAAAACCCTCCCAGACAGACTCTTAACAGAGCGGGAGTCTATAACAGACACACACATTGGATGTCAATAGGGACAGAGGGACAGAGGGGATCATGCTGGTTCCTAGTGAAGGCCCAATCTACCAGAGTAATGAGACTGGAGATGAGATGAGGCTGCAGTGGAGGAGACTGCTTGCTATCCGGTATCCTTGGGACGTCCATGCCCTAAACCCTAACCCTAACCTTAACCCCTACTCTAACCCTAACCATAACCCTTACCTATCCTTAACCCGTATATATCCCTAACCCTTAAACATTCTCAATTTCAATGGGGTAGGGACGTCCTAAAGATCCCAACTGGGATTTCGGGAAAAGCAGGGAATTTATTTAAAGTTTCAGGAATTTTGCAACCGTATGTACAGAATATATGACTTCAGCTTCATTCAAATGTTATAATCTACATTCTTTTTTATGTGTGACCCATGACCCTAAACTGATGATTAAACGGAACTTTATAACAGCTCACGTTTATAGTTTATACCTACAGAGTTAGGAAACCGTTTCCATAACCTCTGGTACTCTCTGTAGACTTACTGTATGGAAAAGATTATCCCACTGCTTTAAACAGTAGAGTAGGTTGGAAATAGTTGTCGCTATTGTAGTAGGAGCCAAAAGGCCTGCAGAATGAATGCATGGTTATGGGAAGTCCTGGACTTATAAAACGTTAGACAACGACCAACCGTCAGCCATCACATGACATGTTTGACATTACAGTCCTGTAGCAGACGCTCTTATTCAGTCACTCACATTCTGCACTCAGCAAACTGAAGCAGAATGAGAAAATACTGTCAAGAAAATACTGCAAATGTGTCATAAGCAAGTCACTTCAGTAACTAGCTGCAGCGATCAAAGCCATAGACATTATTCTGAATATTCACAATGCTGAGGGGGAAGCAGAGGAGGAGTCTGAGAATGACCAAAGTGTCTGATATCGAATACAGGCTATGTAGTGTGAAGGAAGGACATTGATGCGTTGAATCCTAATTGCTGTAAACGCTTCCCCTCCATTCATTCTTTGGTTCACACACATGAACTCACAATGCTTGTAGCCCGCTACAAAACACACACCCAGCTAATGAACGTACAGTCACGTGTGTTGTTTGGTTGTCGGGGGCGATCGTCGTCAGGCAGGCTCAGGTTGCCGGGGCTGAGGTGTAGGGGTTAAAGGGGGGTTACGGGGTCTTGCTCTTTCAGTCATCCGACTCTTTAGTGACACTAAGCCTTCTTTCAACTCTCCGGCTTAGTCTCAGCTGTCTGAAGGAATTCCGCTGGTCTTTCATCTCACACACACACACACACATACAAACACACACACACACATATACACACACAAACACACACGCACATACACCACGATCACACACATATACACACACACAAACCCACATACACACAAACACGCACACACATACACACACATGCACACACACATGCATACACACACATATGAACACCCTATACATACAGTTGGCAGTTTGACCCAGACCCAACACCCCCACTCTCCCACCCTCCCAGTTAGTCACCCCTCTCCTTATCCCACTTTCCCTCCTTTTCCAAGACCCCCAAACACGCACATACACACACTCATCCCCCCTCGACACACACACACCTACTACCCCAACCACCCCATTACAACCCCATATCTCCATCTCCCTCCCTGGCCCTTTGATTGGTCCCATTACTCCATCAGTTAGCACAGAAATCAGACCCCGTTACTCCATCAGTTAGCACAGAAATCAGACACCATTACTCCATCAGTTAGCACAGAAATCAGACCCCATTACTCCATCAGCTAGCACAGAAATCAGACCCCATTACTGGGGCATCTCAGCCAGCCTCCTACTCACAGGACACTGGACCTCCATTACTGCTCTGTTGCCCCAAAATGGCCACCACAACACAGTTCCTGTGCATCAGTCCTTCAGTCCACCTACTAGGACAGGACACTGTACTGCTCTGTTGCCCCAAAACGGCCACCACAACACAGTTCCTGTCCATCAGTCCTTCAGTCCACCTACTAGGACAGGACACTGTACTGCCTCTGTTGCCCCAAAATGACCGCCACAACATAGTTCCTGTCCTTCAGTCCTTTAGTCCACCTACTAGGACCCAGATAGGACACTGGACTTGCATTACTGCTCTACAGAGCCAGAAAGGCTGCCACAACAAAGTTGTTTTGGTGATATGTAACTTTTAAGTTGCATGTATTTGGAACAATCTACATTGGTCAGTCCAAAATTATTTTTGAATTCTGTCATGGAAATAAATCTATTTCCTGTTACCAAGTAATTTATCTGCCTTTAGATTTCCATGTGGACCAATTTATCTGTGAATTCTGAAAGGTTATCCAAGGATTGTTCCATAAGGTTGTGTTTTTAGGGAGTGATATTGGTTCTTGTAGAATACATTTTGTTTTCCTCCATGTGGTTATAGTGTTTTTAACTATACTGTTGTTTATGTGGTTGTAATGACAGCCTTGTCGTTGTTAGTCTCTGTCTTCTTCCCCTGGCCACAGGAAGTGTGTCACATATCACAGTACAATGGCAGCGGACACACTACCCTTCTTCTCCTTCCCTCCATCCCTCCCTCCTTCATCCCTCCTTCCCAATGTCCTCTATCTGTCACCAAATCCATCAAATTACCAGTCATCCCTCTCTCTAAATCCCCAGGGCTTTCACTAGCCGAGAACTTGAGCCCTCACAGCAGCGATGTGTGTGTGTGTGTGAGGGTCTCGTGCGTGTCACTGCACTACACACCCAGATCAAACACACTGACTAACAGGTCCCTCTCAGTGTGAGATTGATGTCCAGATATTTATTTCCTTGAAAGATGCATTTATACGCATCGATTTATTTCAAATGCGAGCAGCTTCTAGTATTTCTCTTTCTGCAGTGATATCTGAATCAGAGCCTGTTGTGCTTTCTGGTTTATATCACACATGTATGTACACACACACACACACATAACACACACATTACACACACACACACATTCATTATGTCACCCCCCGCTAGATAGACATGTAAGAAGTGTTGGCCAACAGCAGTTAAGTGATAGATGACCACATCACAGCTTTCTCCTCGTAGACTATCATCACCACACGTCTTTTATCAGACATCTCCTCTTACGTAAGGCCGCTAAGAATCCAGGAATCTGTCAGTCGCTCGACAGTTTAGAGAGAGGGAAAAGAGAGGGAGGAGAGGGAGAAAGAGAGGGAGGAGAGGGAGAAGAGAGAGATGAGAGGGAAAAGAGAGAGAGGAGAGGGAGATGAGAGGGAAAAGAGAGGGAGGAGAGGGAGGAGAGGGAAAAGAGAGGGAGGAGAGGGAGATGAGAGAGAGGAGAGGGAAAAGAGAGAGAGGAGAGAGGGAGATGAGAGGGAGGAGAGGGAGATGAGAGGGAAAAGAGAGAGAGGAGAGGGAGATGAGAGAGAGGAGAGATGAGAGGGAAAAGAGAGGGAGAAGAGAGAGAAAAGAGAGGGAGGAGAGAGAGAAAAGAGAGAGATGAGAAGAGAGATGAGAAGGAAAAGAGAGGGAGAAGAAAGAGAAAAGAGAGGGAGAAGAGAGAGAAAAGAGAGGGAGGAGAGAGAGATGTGCGAGATGAAGCCACAGCTCTCACTCCTTTTTTCCTCCGTCAGGCAGTTCCATCCTTTCAACTTCCTGTCTGCCGGCTTCAAAGCCCTGATTGGCCCTCAAACACTTCCTGTGTCGACGATGTCTTCCTTCCTGTGTCACAACACCAGTGTGTTCTCTAAGTGGACTCACAACTTGACACCCCCCCCTTCTCTCTTTGACTAGTTTTTCTATCACCCTCTTCTACCTGGCCAGCCTCTTCTCTAGTGGGTGTGCAGGTCCAGATAAGCATAGTGTTTGGCAGCCATTATTGTGTCCATCCGGCATCTGCAACCACGACAGGTCTCTCAGGGGAAGCAGTGATGTCTGTAATCTGAAAGACAGCATTCATGGACAGGGGAAAAAGAAGCACTCTACTACCCAACTCACCCCGTAGACTCCAGACATCTCTCACACAAACTCATTCTCAATATTTCATTCTCTGTCATTCCCTTTTTCCTGGTCCTGTGTGTTTTGGCAGCACTCTCTCACACATAACCCACCTAAAGGCAGTAGGAGGCAGGTGTTTTTACACACACACACACCTTCTCTCTCATAGCGTATACACTAACATATATTCTCCTGTATCCTCGTACCAACCGTCTCGTCTCTGATTGGTTGGGAGTGTGTAATGTGGTGACGGAAGAACCTGGAGTGGTGAAACCCTGTGATGTCCCCCCCTCCTTCCTCTGGGCCTGTCTCCCCCCCTTTATATCCTCTCCCTCCTTTCCCCCCTCTTTCTCTTTCCTTATCAGGCCTATTCAGAGGCCTGTGATGCTGTAGCTCCAGCAGCCAGCTCAGCAGGTGGGCCTCACTACCCACAATCCCACTGGAGTCCTTGGCACCTGGGGAAGCCGGGGTGCCTCGTTCTCATTCCCCCATTTTAAACTCTCCCTCTCTCTCCCTCTCCATTTCCTTGGCCACGTCATTTAATGTAGTGTCTCACTTTAGGGAGCTGTTATTGTTTTCCAATTCTTCTGAGTTGGAAATCCAACAAAAAAATTGGTTGTGTTGACGTCAGAAGAGCTGGAGACAGTCAATCTCTTTCAGAGACCAAGCAAGCACCACAGGGAAGCTCTTATAACCATTACCTAGATTAATTTTTTATATCCATTATCTAGACTAAGCTTTTATAGCGATTACCTAGTTTAATCTTTTATAGCCATGACGGATTAAATTCTTATAGCCATCATCTAGATGAATTTGTATAGCCATTACCTATATTAAGATCTTATAGCCATAATCTAGATTAATCTTTTATAGCCATTATCTAGATTAATCTCTTATAACCATTACCTAGATTAAACTCTTATAGCCATTACCTAGATTAAGCTCTTATAACCATTACCTATATTAAGATCTTATAGCCATAATCTAGATTAATCTTTTATAGCCATTATCTAGATTAATCTCTTATAACCATTACCTAGATTAAACTCTTATAGCCATTACCTAGATTAAGCTCTTATAGCCATTACCTATATTAAGATCTTATAGCCATAATCTAGATTAATCTTTTATAGCCATTATCTAGATTAATCTCTTATAACCATTACCTAGATTAAACTCTTATAGCCATTACCTAGATTAAGCTCTTATAACCATTACCTAGATTTAGCTCTTATAACCATTACCTAGATTAAGCTCTTATAGCCATTACCTAGATTTAGCTCTTATAGCCATTACCTGTATTAAGCTCTTATAACCATTACCTAGATTAAGCTTGTATAACCATTACCTAGATTAAGCTCTTATAACCATTACCTAGATTAAGCTATTATAACCATTACCTAGATTAAGCTATTATAGCCATTACCTAGATTAAGCTATTATAGCCATTACCTAGATTAAGCTATTATAACCATTACCTAGATTAAGCTCTTATAACCATTACCTAGATTAAGCTACTATAACCATTACCTAGATTAAGCTCTTATAACCATTACCTAGATTAAGCTCTTATAACCATTACCTAGATTAAGCTATTATAACCATTACCTAGATTAAGCTCTTATAGCCATTACCTAGATTAAGCTCTTATAACCATTACCTAGATTATGCTATTATAACCATTATCTAGATTAATCTCTTATAACCATTACCTAGATTAAGCTCTTATAGCCATTACCTAGATTAAGCTCTTATAACCATTACCTAGATTTAGCTCTTATAGCCATTACCTAGATTAAGCTCTTATAACCATTACCTAGATTTAGCTCTTATAGCCATTACCTGTATTAAACTCTTATAACCATTACCTAGATTAAGCTCGTATAACCATTACCTAGATTAAGCTCTTATAACCATTACCTAGATTAAGCTATTATAGCCATTACCTAGATTAAGCTATTATAACCATTACCTAGATTAAGCTATTATAGCCATTACCTAGATTAAGCTATTATAGCCATTACCTAGATTAAGCTATTATAACCATTACCTAGATTAAGCTATTATAGCCATTACCTAGATTAAGCTACTATAACCATTACCTAGATTAAGCTCTTATAACCATTACCTAGATTAAGTTCTTATAACCATTACCTAGATTAAGCTCTTATAACCATTACCTAGATTAAACTATTATAACCATTACCTAGATTAAGCTATTATAACCATTACCTAGATTAAACTCTTATAACCATTACCTAGATTAAGCTCTTATAACCATTACCTAGATTAAGCTCTTATAACCATTACCTAGATTAAGCGTGGACAAGCAACTAGCGTGAAATACCAACAGACAAAGGTGTTTAGCACAGAAAGAGGGGAGCAGTGACAGGTCCAGAAGGATTATTATGAGAAATAGATTTTGGTTAATGACTATTCACCTGCACTGTACCGGATTGTAAAATAATCACACACATTTTGTTCCACGCTGTTACACACGCTAAAACACACATGGGTTGCAGTTTATTTCAATGAAATCGATAGAAAGGAAGAATTCTCGATCTACACACACAAACGCACACATACAGTGCAACACACACACGCTACACACACAGCA
This sequence comes from Oncorhynchus nerka, assembly GCF_034236695.1. Taxonomy (NCBI): domain Eukaryota; kingdom Metazoa; phylum Chordata; class Actinopteri; order Salmoniformes; family Salmonidae; genus Oncorhynchus; species Oncorhynchus nerka. Next base: position 68,597,470 of record NC_088406.1, on the reverse strand, counting down.
CCTGGCCACAGTGGTGTTTTCCCTGGTAGGTCAGTCCAGGGCCTAACTGATTGAGTCGTTTTCCTACCCAGGACCCTGTTCATTTGTTATTGTTGATTTCCCCTCACACACCAGAGTCCCAAAAGGAGAGGTGGTGTGTACGCACGCACACACACACATACATGCACCTAATGCTTTCCCGCTAGAGAGGAATATAGTGGTGAAGGGTGACTAGGGCAGAAATTCCACCTGAGAGTGGGAGGTGTGTGTATGTGTGTGTGTGTGTTTGTTTGTTTGTTTGTTTGTGTGTGTGTGTGTGTGTGTGTGTGTGTGTGTGTGTGCGTGCGTGCGTGCGTGCGTGTGTGCGTGCGTGCGTGCGTGCCGTGCCGTGCGTGCGTGCGAAAACAGGAAATAGGCCACCCATCCCATTTCCTACATGTACCCTTGTGACCATCATTCTGACCGTTGATATTTCAATTGGTGTGAATATTCCATAATAAATTGCTAAATTAATGCATTTATAGCATTCAAAATAGGTCATCAGAAACCTCAGGCCACCAAACGTAACCTTTAATCAGCCATAAATGTATTGATTAGTCAGAATCGCATAGACTAAAAACTAAAATAAGATGATAGTGTATTTTCTGACTGCAAGACAACAGCTTAGCTGGCCCATCCAAACTACACCTGAACTATATTGATAACTAATGTCACACATATAACAATAGATGTGGCCTAAAGACAATACTAAATTGACAATAGTCTGTTGGGTGAAAATATGATAAATTGCATTGACAAAGAAGGGAACAGAGATGACCAAATCATCCTACAGAGTTCCATGCAGGCCAGAAGTTCAAATTCCTAGACCCTATCAGAAACAGCAGATTCCAAGGTTTCTAATGAAGCTATTTTCGCCAAACAACTCTGCAAATTGTGCAGATGGTCTCTCTTTCAAAATACTGAATAACTGCAGCTCCACATGCCTGCGTTCCTCATTTGAGTCCTGGTGACAATCAGCAAAAGCCATTTGGGCTATTTTTGTAATATTCCATTATATTCTTACTCTGAAATACATGTGTGTTGACTGTGGTAGGGCCCGTGATGTCTGCTAAACTAGCACGGTGATTTCATTGGCATCATTAGCAGCCATAGCCTACTAAAAGCACAGATAATTACAACTCAAAATATGCTCTTCTATTCTTTTAAATACATTGTATTGTATAATGTTTTTTTATGACCTTCCTAAACTAAATATGATTATATTTCCTTGTGATTGTTTATATTAAATGGATTTATAAGACTGGTGTCTGTTGATAGGCTACTGGTCGAGGCCAGGCTATGCTAATGTTAAGTAAGCGTACAGTCATTTTGACCCAAGTGGCGCTTTGAGGATGAAATGCCTCAAAACTTGTTTTATTTTATTATATTTATCTCAAAATATTGCTAGAGTTTAAAATACACATATTTAGGAAAAGGTGGGTTTGAGGTTTTTAATTGAAAGGAAGTTATTGATATTCCAAAATTGAAAATGGCCAGATTGAACGTCTTGGCTGTTCTAGTGTTAACGGCTCAACAGAAGGGCTTCAAGGTCAATGTCACAGTCAGCACCACAAAGAGCCATGGCTGGACATGGAATAGAATCAGAATAGAATAGAACTCTATTGAGGATAGGCATTTCTCTTAAAAATGGTCATTATTATTCAAATACGTCCTACACATAGACATCATGGACAATACACTGCAGTCTTCAGGAAAATAATACTTCCCCAAATCATTTTACATTTACATTTACAATCAACCCAAAACACTGATGTTATGGTCTTCCGTTGAACTCTGATGTCAGCTTCCGTATTGTAGATATTTAGAGCGGGCCGGGTTCCAGGTCTAATCTCCATTACAGCGCATTATGCTGATTTTCTCTGACACGCCCCAAGATGGTTATCCTCTCGCTTTCTCTCCGTCTTAATAATGGAAAATGTGTACAAGCATATTTTATCGTCTCTACTCGTTCGCTCACAGACGCACACAAACACACACACTCGTTCATAATGCATGCATTCAGGCAGAACCCGAGGATTATATTAACCCCTTGTTACCCTGATGTTGTAATACCCCATACAGACCTATTGCATTGTTACACTAATGTGACCGTGTCCGTGGTTCCTAAGGGAGGAGTTACTGTTCATGTCCATTAGGGACGCAGCCCATGTTCCCAATTCCTCTGCTATAGGAGTCCTACAGAACTCCTACAGAACATCTCTCAGAGGAGACGAAACCATATGTATGCAGCAGGTGGGGATTGCTACCTATATTAATATACAGTGTGTGCTTTCTCAGCCCCAATCCGTCTTTGTTAGGCCACTCCAGCACACACACACACACACACACACACACACACACACACACACTATCCAAACCACTCCACAGCCCCAATCACCCAATCACATCAGCCTTTCAAACAGGCACAGCGCTGAGCCACCCGCTCTGCTATAGCTAACGCCAGCTCCACTCAGCAGGATCCATCACAGCCGCTACTGCTATCGCTAACCGCTAACTCCGCTCAATCAGCTAATCGATGAAAGCGCCTGGTGATCAGGGGGCGCTAGGCTAACTAGCTACTTGAGATTTAGGGGGTTCAGCTGGGGGTTCGGTGCGTGGCTACAGTTGGTCAGGGGTTCGGGCTGGCAGTTAATAAACCTAGCAAGTGGCAAAGCGGCTGCGCAGAATTCCAACATGTTGCCCGACGTGAATAATTTAAGGCACACAGCGTGACGCCATCCTTTGAAGTGCTTTCTTTGAAGCAAAAGCCCCCTTTTTCCTCCTCTCTTCTCCTCCATCCATCCCTCTCTTCATCTCTTCCCCCTCTCCATCCAAAATAACTACACCAAGACTTGGTCCTGTTTGCACTGCCTTTTGGTTCCCAGTGGAATAACTTTGGTGACGCTGCTTCTAGTAGTTCTCTGTGAGAGTACGGGCTCTATCCACCCCCTTCCTTCCTTCCTTTCTCTCTCTCTCTCTCTCTCTCTCTCTCTCTCTCTCTCTCTGTCTTTCTGTCCTCTGAGTTCTGCTAAACGTACTAAAGAGCGAGAGAGAAAAAGAGGAATGAGAAAGGAGGGACGAGGCTGGTGTGGTTTGGCTGGGCGGTCGGGAGGAAGTGGAAATAATAACATGAAGTTTTGACGGAGGCTGTGGTTGAGGCGTAATTGCGAGCTCTGAAGATGACAGCAGTTTTGGGAGTTGTTGTTATTTCTGAATGACCCAAATGACCTACCCAACCATACATACATCCCTCATCTCTCTCTCTCTCTCTTTCTTCATTCTCTCTCCCTTTCTCTCCACTGGCAAGAACTTGAAAGATTGTTTTTAAAGCTATACTGAACAAAAATATAAACAGTTCTTGACGTAAACCGGAGCGCCTGACACCTACTACAATACCCCGTTCAAAGGCACTTCAATATTTTGTCTTGCCCATTCACCCTCTGAATGACACACATACACAATCCATGTCTCAATGCTTAAAAATCCTTCTTTAACCCGTCTCCTCCCCTTCATCTACACTGATTGAAGTGGATTTAACAAGTGACATCATTAAGGGATCATAGCGTTCACCTGGATTCACCTGGTCAGTCTATTTTAATGGAATGAGCAGGTGTCCTTAATGTTTTGTATATCAACTGCTACATAAAATAAGAAATTAATTTCTATATGCAGCAATACCTTGATGAACGTAAAGTAGGTGTTTGAATGTGTACATTACGTCGGTGTATTGTACACTGTGTCCATGTACTTTATATACGTTCATGTTTGTTGTCTGTGCATAGACTCACGTTTTCCCTCCGTCAGGAAGGAATTCGTTATTCTATTTCATAACACTCGGCCACGCCACAACACGGCTGCGCTACCATCTTTAAGCGGCGTCCGTTTGCCGTCCGTGATTCCCTCCGACCCTGGTCTCTCTCTCCCAGTGTCCTTGATCCAACCAGAGCCATGAAATAAAGATCAAAGGCTTCTCCTCTCCCTCTCTCTCCGCCCGCTCTCCCCGACTGCTCCACACCTTGTTGCCTCGTACACGCACGCACCACACCTCGCTCCAGCACAGATAAAACACCCCCTGTGAGTTGATGGACAGGTCCAGTTGTAAAACTTGTTCTTTATTTTGTACTTATCAGACCACTAGGCTTATATATTTTTTTTTTCTAAAGCCTAAAACTACCCCCTAGCTGTAGGATACCCAATGAACTGACACACTGCCTCTAGCATTAGTTCCTGTTGTTATTAGCCAAGCGATTACCAGAACACCACGTGTGCCGCCCAAGCCCTCTCCCCTCCATCACCATATCCTCAGGCCTGATATTAAACCCCAGTGTTTTGGATCAAACTGAAAACACAACCCCACTGGCTACATCACACAACCCAAAATCCACACAGCAGCACCCTCGGCCACTTTCTCTACCCGTCTCTCTCTATCTCTCATTCTATCTATCTCTCATTCAGCTTACCATGGATGCCCCACAGCCAATCAGAAATGGTTCCTGTCATGCTCTAGCCAATCATTGCCAGTCTCTGGGCAGGGGTGGGCAGAGTGGGCCAAGGCCTGTGGGTAGTGTTACAGGGTGTGTGTTTGTTCCAATGTCCCTCAGGAGACAGGGCATGGCAGAGCACAGAGGTAAGCTCCGTACATCCTGGGGGGAGCTTAGTATAACAACATTCCTTTATATCCCCACAATATTCCCAAAACATCCCCATATATCCCCACAATATTCCCAAAAAATCCCCATATATCCCCACAATATTCCCAAAACATCCCCAAATATCCCCTCTATATTCCCAAAACATCCCTATATATCCCCACAATATTCCCAAAACATCCCTATATATCCCCACAATATTCCCAAAACATCCCCATATATCCCACAATATTCCCAAAACATCCCTATATATCCCCACAATATTCCCAAAACATCCCCATATATCCCCACAATATTCCCAAAACATCCCTATATATCCCCACAATATTCCCAAAACATTTCAATCGTGTTCATTTCATTTCTATAGTATATTCAGTGCTTTTAGTGGAAAGAAAAAGCTGCCAAAAATAATTTTAGGTGCCAGCACTCATTTTAATTTGACTATACCAGGGTTAATATTTTAGAGTGAATATTCAGTAATAAATTTGAGGTGCCCATTACTGGCCAAATTCATGCACTAAGTATATGGAGCAGAAAGGAACTTGAGACAGGGACAATGTCAAGGCACCAGACCTGAGAGAATAGAATGATTGATTAACACGCTGCAATTGAATTGATTTGGTAGCTATTTCCTTTACTGGCGGAGGGGAATAATTGATGATAATGAGAGCAGTAATTCAAAAGTTGTGTATTCACAAAGATAAATACATTGTTGAGGAAGTTATTGATACGGATGATGATAACACTAATGATACTGTTACTTAGTAATTATTATGATATTATTTAAGTTGTAAATATAATGTAATAGTATATATTATATACAATATTATAGCATGATTTAAAAGTATTTAATGTCATTTTTTAAATAATGATGAATTGAATAAATATAATATTATTTAATAATTATTATTATCATAAGTATTACAATAAGTATAGCTAGTAATCAGAACAATATGAATGTTATAATTTTGTATGTAGTGTTTTATCACATTGCTAAGAGTGTTATTTCTTTATCATACTTTATCATATTTGTCATATATCATAGTTTTGTCTCTATGAATATGCAGACAATCAAGTAGCTGTAATTATTATTTTAATTGTCCGCAATTTTTATTGTTAAAGTAATGATTTAGATTATCACATCTTTTTTTTTAAATCTAGAAATTAAGAAAGTATTTGTATCTTTTTAGTTTTTATATACAGATAATTGTATATAACCTGGTTGTATATAAACCAGGTTATATATATTGTATATATATAATTGTATATAACCTGGTCTGTATTTATTGATAGAGGCTATTTCAGAATAGCAGTGGTTTGAAGTACTGCACTTTATACTAGGTGCAGATGGTTTTTACATATTTGTTGCTTTGAAAACTACACATATGGTTGATCCCATTTAACTCCCTTTGTCTTTAAACAGTTTTTTCAAATCAGCACCCAGTTGTGTGTTACTGGTGGGGGAGGCGTCATGTTCTTAAATGTGTGGTGACACACACATGCATCTCTCCATCTCCCACACTGTGTGATCCTATGGAACCCTGTTGAGAAAGTGAGAGAACGAGAGAGAGAATATCTATTTCACTTGCTTTGGCCATGGAAACATACTGTGTGATTCCCATGACAATAAGGCCCTTTGAATTGAATGAGAGAGAGGTGCAAGCTCAGGCAACACCTACCCAGGGTGCCCCACACCAATAACACCCTCATCACCCCAGCCCTAACCCCCAGCACCATACACCTGCGCTAACACCATTTATCAATTCCAAACGACCACCATTACCAGATAAAAACCTGCCCTCGGTCCCAGCACCACGTAAATGAACATTCCAATGATCAAAAGCCCGTAATCATGACAACAGGAGCAGCTGTGGTATCAACCCACTTAAACCCTGCTACGTTTCCTTCTGATCACATTCTCACAGAGGTGAAAATCATCTGAGAAATACAATATTCAAAGCCTGTATTAATTACACATTTTTGGTGAAATGCTAATGCTGTGTGTGTGTGTGTGTGTGCGTGTGTTTGTGTGTGCGTGTGTGTGTGTGTGTGTGTGTGTGTGTGTGTGTGTGTGTGTGTTTAATTCTGCGAGAAGCGTGAATATTATTTTTTGGGGTCTAATTTTAAAGCATTTCCTGGCTGCAACGCTGGTTAGCCTTGGGACGAGGATTAATAGGAAGTGGTGTTGAGTTAAAAATGAAAAACAACATTGGCCTGAGTTTGTTCTATGAAAGAGAGAGTGAAGAGAGTTTGTAACTCTTTGATTTGATTTTCCTGTGGTGATCATCTGGTCAAGTGAAACTCTTGGACACTACAAGCCATTCAGAGTGTTACGTTGATCCCTCAGCCACGTTTGCAACAACCCAAATCATATTCCCTC